>NC_060183.1:45675268-45965268 GCF_021184085.1 Oncorhynchus gorbuscha | reverse complement strand
CTGGTGATCCCAGCGCGCACGACCCACGTGGAGTTCCAGGTCTCCGGTAGCCTCTGGAACTGCCGATCTGCAGCCAACAAGGCAGAGTTCATCTCAGCCTATGCCTCCCTCCAGTCCCTCGACTTCTTGGCACTGACAGAAACATGGATCACCACAGATAACACTGCTACTCCTACTGCTCTCTCTTCGTCCGCCCACGTGTTCTCGCACACCCCGAGAGCTTCTGGTCAGCGGGGTGGTGGCATCGGGATCCTTATCTCTCCCAAGTGGTCATTCTCTCTTTCTCCCCTTACCCATCTGTCTATCGCCTCCTTTGAATTTCATGCTGTCACAGTTACCAGCCCTTTCAAGCTTAACATCCTTATCATTTATCGCCCTCCAGGTCCCCTCGGAGAGTTCATCAATGAGCTTGATGCCTTGATAAGCTCCTTTCCTGAGGATGGCTCACCTCTCACAGTTCTGGGCGACTTTAACCTCCCCACGTCTACCTTTGACTCATTCCTCTCTGCCTCCTTCTTTCCACTCCTCTCCTCTTTTGACCTCACCCTCTCACCTTCCCCCTACTCACAAGGCAGGCAATACGCTCGACCTCATCTTTACTAGATGCTGTTTTTCCACTAACCTCATTGCAACTCCCCTCCAAGTCTCCGACCACTACCTTGTATCCTTTTCCCTCTCGCTCTCATCCAACACTTCCCACACTGCCCCTACTCGGATGGTATCGCGCCGTCCCAACCTTCGCTCTCTCTCCCCCGCTACTCTCTCCTCTTCCATCCTATCATCTCTTCCCTCTGCTCAAACCTTCTCCAACCTATCTCCTGATTCTGCCTCCTCAACCCTCCTCTCCTCCCTTTCTGCATCCTTTGACTCTCTATGTCCCCTATCTTCCAGGCCGGCTCGGTCCTCCCCTCCCGCTCCGTGGCTTGACGACTCATTGCGAGCTCACAGAACAGGGCTCCGGGCAGCCGAGCGGAAATGGAGGAAAACTCGCCTCCCTGCGGACCTGGCATCCTTTCACTCCCTCCTCTCTACATTTTCCTCCTCTGTCTCTGCTGCTAAAGCCACTTTCTACCACTCTAAATTCCAAGCATCTGCCTCTAACCCTAGGAAGCTCTTTGCCACCTTCTCCTCCCTCCTGAATCCTCCTCCCCCCCCCCCTCCTCCCTCTCTGCAGATGACTTCGTCAACCATTTTGAAAAGAAGGTCGACGACATCCGATCCTCGTTTGCTAAGTCAAACGACACCGCTGGTTCTGCTCACAGTGCCCTACCCTGTGCTCTGACCTCTTTCTCCCCTCTCTCTCCAGATGAAATCTTGCGTCTTGTGACGGCCGGCCGCCCAACAACCTGCCCGCTTGACCCTATCCCCTCCTCTCTTCTCCAGACCATT
Source organism: Oncorhynchus gorbuscha (assembly GCF_021184085.1). NCBI lineage: Eukaryota > Metazoa > Chordata > Actinopteri > Salmoniformes > Salmonidae > Oncorhynchus > Oncorhynchus gorbuscha. The sequence goes on along the minus strand of NC_060183.1, from coordinate 45,963,879 downwards.
TCCGGAGACCTTCTCCCTTACCTCACCTCGCTCATCAACTTATCCCTGACCGCTGGCTACGTCCCTTCCGTCTTCAAGAGAGCGAGAGTTGCACCCCTTCTGAAAAAACCTACACTCGATCCCTCCGATGTCAACAACTACAGACCAGTATCCCTTCTTTCTTTTCTCTCCAAAACTCTTGAACGTGCCGTCCTTGGTCAGCTCTCCCGCTATCTCTCTCAGAATGACCTTCTTGATCCAAATCAGTCAGGTTTCAAGACTAGTCATTCAACTGAGACTGCTCTTCTCTGTATCACGGAGGCGCTCCGCACCGCTAAAGCTAACTCTCTCTCCTCTGCTCTCATCCTTCTAGACCTATCGGCTGCCTTCGATACTGTGAACCATCAGATCCTCCTCTCCACCCTCTCCGAGTTGGGCATCTCCGGCGTGGCCCACGCTTGGATTGCGTCCTACCTGACAGGTCGCTCCTACCAGGTGGCGTGGCGAGAATCTGTCTCCTCACCATGCGCTCTCACCACTGGTGTCCCCCAGGGCTCTGTTCTAGGCCCTCTCCTATTCTCGCTATACACCAAGTCACTTGGCTCTGTCATAACCTCACATGGTCTCTCCTATCATTGCTATGCAGACGACACACAATTAATCTTCTCTTTTCCCCCTTCTGATGACCAGGTGGCGAATCGCATCTCTGCATGTCTGGCAGACATATCAGTGTGGATGACGGATCACCACCTCAAGCTGAACTTCGGCAAGACGGAGCTGCTCTTCCTCCCGGGGAAGGACTGCCCGTTCCATGATCTCGCCATCACGGTTGACAACTCCATTGTGTCCTCCTCCCAGAGCGCTAAGAACCTTGGCGTGATCCTGGACAACACCCTGTCGTTCTCAACTAACATCAAGGCGGTGGCCCGTTCCTGTAGGTTCATGCTCTACAACATCCGCAGAGTACGACCCTGCCTCACACAGGAAGCGGCACAGGTCCTAATCCAGGCACTTGTCATCTCCCGTCTGGATTACTGCAACTCGCTGTTGGCTGGGCTCCCTGCCTGTGCCATTAAACCCCTACAACTCATCCAGAACGCCGCAGCCCGTCTGGTGTTCAACCTTCCCAAGTTCTCTCACGTCACCCCGCTCCTCCACTCTCTCCACTGGCTTCCAGTTGAAGCTCGCATCCGCTACAAGACCATGGTGCTTGCCTACGGAGCTGTGAGGGGAACGGCACCTCAGTACCTCCAGGCTCTGATCAGGCCCTACACCCAAATAAGGGCACTGCGTTCATCCACCTCTGGCCTGCTCGCCTCCCTACCACTGAGGAAGTACAGTTCCCGCTCAGCCCAGTCAAAACTGTTCGCTGCTCTGGCTCCCCAATGGTGGAACAAACTCCCTCACGACGCCAGGACAGCGGAATCAATCACCACCTTCCGGAGACACCTGAAACCCCACCTCTTTAAGGAATACCTAGGATAGGATAAAGTAATCCTTCTCACCCCCCTTAAAATATGTAGATGCACTATTGTAAAGTGGCTGTTCCACTGGATGTCATAAGGTGAATGCACCAATTTGTAAGTCGCTCTGGATAAGAGCGTCTGCTAAATGACTTAAATGTAAATGTAAATAATGTCCTCATCTTCATGCAAATAAATATGTCATAGAGAGAAAGAAGGAGAGATGAAAGCCCCATGGTGGACACACAGCAGAGAGAAAGAGACAGGGTGAGGGAGAGAGAGACAGAGTGAGAGAGAGAGAGAGAGAGAGAGAGAGAGAGAGAGAGAGAGAGAGAGAGAGAGAGAGAGAGAGAGAGAGAGAGAGAGAGAGAGAGACAGAGGAGAGAGAGAGAGAGAGAGAGAGAGAGAGAGAGAGAGAGAGAGAGAGAGACAGAGAGACAGAGAGAGAGAGAGAGAGAGAGAGAGAGAGAGAGAGAGAGAGAGAGAGAGAGAGAGAGAGAGAGAGAGAGAGAGAGAGAGAGAGAAGAGAGAGAGAGAGAGGGGAGAGGGGGAGAGAGAGAGGGAGGAGGGGAGAGGGGGAGAGAGAGAGAGAGAGAGAAGAGAGAGAGAGAGAGGGGAGAGGGGGAGAGAGAGAGGGAGGAGGGAGAGGGGAGAGAGAGAGAGAGAGAGAGAGAGAGAGAGAGAGAGAGAGAGAGAGAGAGAGAGAGAGAGAGAGAGGGGGGGAGGAGGGGAGAGAGAGAGGGGGGAGAGGGGGGGAGAGAGAGAGAGAGAGAGAGAGAGAGAGAGAGAGAGAGAGAGAGAGAGAGAGAGAGAGAGAGAGAGAGGGAGAGGGAGAAGGGGAGAGGGGGAGAGAGAGAGAGGGAGAGGGAGAAGGGAGAGGGGAGAGAGAGAGAGAGAGAGAGAGAGAGAGAGAGAGAGAGAGAGAGAGAGAGAGAGAGAGAGAGAGAGAGAGAGAGAGAGAGAGAGAGAGAGAGAGGGAGAGGGAGAAGGGGAGAGGGGGAGAGAGAGAGGGAGAGGGAGAAGGGGAGAGGGGGAGAGAGAGAGAGAGAGAGGGGGAGAGGGGAGAGAGAGAGAGAGAGAGAGAGAGAGAGAGAGAGAGAGAGAGAGAGAGAGAGAGAGAGAGAGAGAGAGAGAGAGAGAGAGAGAGAGAGAGAGAGAGAGGGAGAAGGGGAGAGGGGGAGAGAGAGAGAGGGAGAGGGAGAAGGGGAGAGGGGGAGAGAGAGAGAGAGAGAGAGAGAGAGAGAGAGAGAGAGAGAGAGAGAGAGAGAGAGAGAGAGAGAGAGAGAGAGAGAGAGAGAGAGAGAGAGAGAGAGAGGGAGAGGGGGAGGGGGGAGAGAGAGGAGAGAGGGAGAAGGGGAGAGAGAGGGAGAGAGGGAGAGGGAGAAGGGAGAGGGGGAGAGAGGGGAGAGAGGGAGAGGGAGAAGGGGAGAGGGGGAGAGAGAGGGAGAGGGAGAAGGGGAGAGGGGGAGAGAGAATGCCATCTTAAACAGCCCTGGAGGGATAAATGATTGGAGCAGAGATAAATAAATAACTAGCTGACTAAAGGCAGGGTGTCTCTGTTCTCTAGGGAAGGCTTGATGGAGGGATTGAGATATGGTAATAGGGTTTGATAGAGGCAAAGAGGGATGTATAGGGAGGTTAGGGATTGTGAGAAATTCCCACCTGGCCCTGTTTTTAGATTAGCCTTTCAACAGATCCAGAGCCTTCCAACACTGTTCCTCCATCACATCAAACAACTATCCTCATATGTCTACAGATTTGCTGCTGTTTACAAATGAGATGCAGGAGATAAATGTTAGAGGCACTGAAGCAGGGGACAAAGTGACACGATTAGAGTCTTGTTCCAGCCAACTGTCAAATCAAGGCTGACTGCACCACATTATAGTGGAAAGGCCAACAGTCTGATCTTCTGCTGAGTGAGTTCAGATTTAGTGGCCGGCTCAAGGGCACTCCAGACGCAAGCCACATTTAATACTTGTCACAAGCTCATTACGATAGACGAATCATGCAGGGGAGGGAGAAAATGCATGCCCTCTATCTCAACATTAATGTAGCTCAGAGGAGAAGCTGCGACCCTGTTGGAATTACCACTGACAATGCAGTCAATTTGTCTTCATCAGATAGAGGAGAGAGAAATGTGTATCGCTCCAGTACTTGATGTGAAATGACTGTGTGCACAACATTGCGGTAAACACCAAGCAATAACTTGTCACAATTAGACCCCCTCCCAGGGTTCCGAATTAGAGGGGCAAGAAGTTGGCTTGTTTTTGTTTTGTTGTCAAGACGTGGGAGGAAAACATTCTCTGTCCACATTACCCAAACACAGCATTACCCAGTCACAGCAGCCTCAGAGAGCCACTGCAGCGAGGCATTACAGCATGACGACATCAGGATATCCCATCTCATCCACCGCTGTGCCAAGACTCATTTCCATTGAGAATGAGGACACCGCTCATCCCTTGTCTTTGTCTATGCAGGATGCAGGAGCCAGGAAGCCCCCTGGACAACGAGCAGTTCAATACTTGCATGGATATATTTAATGTAATTCTAACTTCCAGTGGCTTGCTGGCGGTGTGCTGGGTGATAAAAGCGTATGCAGCAGCAGCACATTCCCCTGTGGGCGGTTATCACTCAGTCTCCTCTCATAATGTTACCATGATTGACAGCCTCTCCATATGTCCTGCAGCATACACACTGAACAGAGGTGTTAAGAGCATGTCCCTGAGCACACACAAGTAGACTGAGGGGAGAAATGAACGCTTTCCCCTTCATACTAGGAGAGAAGCCTATAGCTGACCGAATAGAATAGAATACAGAACAGCTGTGGACTCTGGGCTCCTGTAGGAAAAGCGTCGGCGGGAAAAGAGGGAGGGTTAGTGGAGAGAAAACAAATACTAAATCAAAACACTTACCTCTTTCACCTCTGCAGGCATTGCCAAATCCCTTTGATTAGCTTTCCTCCCAAACGATGGACAGAATCCTTCCCCAGTGAGAAGAGAGCACCGCGCCTGTTCCCCGCCTCCTGCTGTTTTCTCCCCTGACTTTTCCCTTTCCCTGCGAGCATGGAGGCAGTTCAGACATGAGCAGCCATCCTTCCTCCCGGGCTCTCACTAACGCACGTACGTGCACGCAGGCACATCCCCACTCTCTCTCTCTCTCTCTCTCTCTCTCTCTCTCTCTCTCTCTCTCTCTCTCTCTCTCTCTCTCTCTCTCTCTCTCTCTCTCTCTCTCTCTCTCTCTCTCTCTCACACACGCACACACGCAGACACGCACACACACACACACACTCTCACATGTGCACACAGTGATCTCAGATTGATTCTGCACTCTCCCCCATGAAAGAGATGCTGAATCAACAACAAAAAACAGGCAGTCTCATCATTACACACCCCTCTCTGCCGTCATACAAACAGCTGTATCCAAGGTTAGTAGCAAGACGTTGGTAAAATCAAACTAAAAGAAATACTGCTGAACCCTATAAGAAAAGGGGGTGAGTATATCCAGTTAGCGGAAAGAAATCTGCGTGCTTTCTCCCCAGTAGCCTGCTTCTCTCACTCACTCACACACACAGTTCCCTCTGGGCTGGCAAACAGATGCAGGTGGAGCAGGAGAGAAGGCTGCTCCAGCCCAGCCCCGTCACCCATGTGCAGGACAGAGGGAGGGACGGATGGGAAAAGGGGATGGAGGGAGAGAAGGATGGAGGGATGGAGGAGAGGAGAGGAAGGCAAAGGGTGCAGCAGACAAAGAGAGGCTACCCTGCACACGGCGATAACAGCCTCGAGTGAAACTAGATATTTGCATGCAATTCAATTAGACAACATTACATTTTAATATTAAAACCCAGTCATCTAAAGAGGCGCGAACATCTAATTATTACCCTATAGTGATCTGTGAAAACACCCTTGAGTGATGTAAGCTCCTACTCATGCTCTGTGAATTGTAAATCCAAAACAGAAAGCTAGACATAGTGAAAAAAGAGACAAATATTAGACTAAATGGCACTAATTAGCACTTGCTCAAATGCATGGACATGTTGTGTATTGCTAGCTGTCCCCCTCAATGACTTGAATCTTACAGTAATAGGATGGCTTATGAACGACAGTTTCAAAACATACAGATGAAAATACAAGGGGGACAGCTAGCAATACACAGCATGTCCATGCATCCCACACAGATACACAGCATGTCCATGCATCCCACAGAGAAGCACTGCATGTATGGTACGTACAGTACATTGTACAGTACAGTAGGGGGGATCACGCGCTCAAATGGACACGCATTCTGTCATGCTCAGCATTACATTCCTCCACATCCATTCATTCCCACTTTCTCTCTATCACACAGACACATTCCCTTTCATCCGTTCTAAACCCCCCCCCCCCCCACACACACCCCACACACACACACACTGCCCCCCCAGCCACCTCTATGAAAGTCTGATGTGACCGAGGCTAATTCATTAGCAGAATTAACACGGAGGACCCGCGGGCTTCACAACCCAGCTAGTTTAATGAGCAGAGCAGTTAACATCTAAGGACAGCTAAAATACACTATTATAAGATGTGCTTGTAACCAATGAGATTCAAGTGAAGTGGTATATTGCTGTTGACACAGCAGCGTATTCCAACTAAATTGAGCCACATCTGGAAATACCAATAAAGGTCAACAGTGAGCCGTAACATGGGACAGTGATCTATACTCAGTCACTGGTGTTGGTTACCAATCTTTTTCGGTTATTGTACCACCAACTGAAGATTGCTCTGCCCGGAGTACCTCTGAAGTATCCCCTCATGTGTATTTTACCAGTAAACCTATGGTCTCATGAGTCTACTCATGTACCCCATAGTACCCTAGGTCGGGAAACACTGATGTAGGCTATGGCAGGACAAGGCAACTAAAATAAGAAAGGGTCATATATCTGGGACTTGAGAGAACCCATTGGGCACAGACGTCAATTCAATGTCTATTCAGCGTTGGTTCAATGTAATTTCATTTAAAACGACGTGGATACATTGTCGATTCAATCAGTGTGTGCCCAGTGGGAAGGACGTTTTCCAAGAGTGGAGCCAGTAAGCTTGAGAGCCTGTCCGCTCCGACTACTAATAATACTGTGCCCGACGTGCTGTCTTCCAGTTAGCAGTACCTGCAAATCAGAATAATCCACAGAAAAACAGGAAAAGGAACTTCAGGAAAGGAAATTCCCCCGACGCAGACAGTCCAACAAAGGGCCGAGTGAATGTTGAAGTTCTATAGATAATATATGAGATACAAGTCTCTTTGAATTGTGATAAATAATGAATGTAAACCAGGGGGCCCCAGAGAGCTGAACTACACAAGGTGTTATGATTTATACTGGGCCTTCCTGTCAAGTGTCACCACAGGAAACGCTTCATCATAAACAGCCCAGGGAGGAAATGAAACGCTTCATCATAAACAGCCCAGGGAGGAAATGAAACGCTTCATCATAAACAGCCCAGGGAGGAAATGAAACGCTTCATCATAAACAGCCCAGGGAGGAAATGAAACGCTTCATCATAAACAGCCCAGGGAGGAAATGAAACGCTTCATCATAAACAGCCCAGGGAGGAAATGAAACGCTTCATCATAAACAGCCCAGGGAGGAAATGAAACGCTTCATCATAAACAGCCCAGGGAGGAAATGAAACGCTTCATCATAAACAGCCCAGGGAGGAAATGAAACGCTTCATCATAAACAGCCCAGGGAGGAAATGAAACGCTTCATCATAAACAGCCCAGGGAGGAAATGAAACGCTTCATCATAAACAGCCCAGGGAGGAAATGAAACGCTTCATCATAAACAGCCCAGGGAGGAAATGAAACGCTTCATCATAAACAGCCCAGGGAGGAAATGAAACGCTTCATCATAAACAGCCCAGGGAGGAAATGAAACGCTTCATCATAAACAGCCCAGGGAGGAAATGAAACGCTTCATCATAAACAGCCCAGGGTGGAAATGAAACGCTTCATCATAAACAGCCCAGGGAGGAAATGAAACGCTTCATCATAAACAGCCCAGGGAGGAAATGAAACGCTTCAATGGCACGGGAATCTGAACCTGGCAATCAACAAGGCACTGATGACCCTGATGGATGGAGCATATCAATTAGGAGGAGAGTGTGTGTGTGTGTGTGTGTGTGTGCGTCTGATGTAGGTGTGCATGATGGCGTGCATCTGATATAACTTTATCACCATTGGAGAGCCAAACATAACCACAACATGGTGTAAGATAGCACTATTCTGACACCAGAATCTGCTGCACTTCACATACTCAACGAACCACAAACCCTCCTCTTCACAGCGGCCCTCCTCATTAACATTTTACCCTAGGCTACAGAAACAGTGAGGAGAGAGAGGGAGGGAGAGATGGGGGGTAAGAGAGAGAAAGAGCGAGGGGGGATAGAGGGAGTGGGTGAGAGATGGAGAAAGAGAGGGAGAGAGTGGGAGAGAGGGAAACGGAGTATTAAAACTACATCAAAACCAGCATCTCAGAGGTCTGCAACTGGGCCAAAGTTAAAAACACACATGAACAGGACACCAAGATGAATATTTGATCAATGGCCTTTAAAGCGGTCCCATCACTAGACTTCAGACGGTTGGAAGTGTCATGATTCCTACAAGCTGGGTGAAGATCAAAAGAGCTCGTTCAGACTGAATAGACACAGTGGGGTCACGGTTGTAGAGGGCACCGTTTCATAAAGAATGGGGGGGGGTCAATCCAGGAGGAGAGAGAGAAGAAAAGGAAGATGAAAGGAGTCTGAAGAACGGTAGAATTTTACATTTAAAAAATGGATACGTCAAAGGAAGGGTGGAAAGACTTCAGTCATTAGTGAGACAATAAGCTATTTGTTATGTGATCTAACCTGAAGAGATGAATGGTCATGAATAGTGCATTGTTTGGGACTCAATACATGTTCTGTGATGTCATAAATGGAATGAGAGAAAAGGCCGGTGCCAACTGCAGAACCATAGAAACTGGAACGTGACAGCAGGGAGGGGCTGCTGTTAACCACGGCTGTTCCTTCTTTTCGTGTTTTCCGAGTACCTAACCTCTGTGTAAACGGTTGTTGATGTTCTCTGTACTTCTCACTACAGCCCTGCAGTTCTGGAATGAGGTCTCAATCTCTCTGTGTCTATGGCAACGATCACTGGCAGTCTGAGAAATATCACCGCATCAGAATGCTGGTGCAGCACACAATCTCAGTGGAATTACCTCAATAGCGAAGTCTTCATTTATGTAAGATATCCAACACGTACTTCTCTGAAACCCATAGCTGAGCGCAGCGAGCCTCCCATCAAAAAGTAGGCCTAGAGGATTACCTACCCACTCATTTGGGTAGGTTGAATCCCTGAGCTGACAAGGTAACAAAGTCTGTCGTTCTGCCCCTGAACAGGCAGTTAACCCACTGTTCTCAGGCCGTCATTGAAAACAAGAATTTGTTCTTAACTGACTTGGTCAAAGGTCAAATTAAATATACTCTTTGAATGGAATTTTCTTTATTCTACTCACAGCACCTCACACAAGTCCACTAGGGGGCACCATTTCCTCATACTATTCTGAACGAAAGCTGACCTGAGCTCAGTTCCTGCACCTTGTGTCAAAGCGGGACCCAGGTGGAGCCAAGCTTCAGTACCTTGTAGGTCAGAAGAGAAATCTTGGATAAAAGTAAGCTAAACCAAGGTTATGGGTTAGGGTTGTGTTTAAGGCTAGAGTTAGAGTTGAACTGGGATGTGGACTGGAAGCTAGTGTTATTAGGATAAGGCGCCCCATACTAGGCTCGGTTTGCTCCTAGCAGAACCCGGCTAGGCGAAGTGAACGTTACCAAATGTAATCATCAAAAATGCGCAAACTGCTTCGCTTGGGAAGAATGCGACAGGCTTTATGGTTGTGGATGAGCCTAGGGTTAGATTTGAAACGGGATGTGGACATGAAGCTGGTGGCAAGAACGGATAACAATAACAGATCATAAATAACGGAATGACAACAGCTTATAACAGAAAAGGGAACAAAACAGTGACTTTTTTTATTTGTCAAAACAACCACAAAATGTGACTAAAGCATGATTTCTACAGACGCAGAATAATAGAATGTCCCATCATCATCACATAACATTCTTTCTCAAAAGCATTATCAAAACACATAAACCAACAATAAAAGATCTGTCCTCTGTACATGTCTGCTGTTCTAGTTGAGTTCATTGATTCCTCCGACTGCATAAAGAGGCACAACTGTCTGCTAATTGGCCACTGTCCTGAGATCTCTGCATATACTGTTGGTTATCACTCACTCTATATTCAACACACACCCTTGTCTACCGAGAGGTCCAAGTGCAAATATCTGTACAAAACGATTCCCATGACTGCATGTTGATGTCCTCTCAACTCCCACACCCTCCCACACACTGACAACCCACACAGACACACTTACACAGTGCTGGGAAGTTGTGGATATACAGGCTAACACTGCAGAGTAGTGTGGTTGGCTGCATACACCCTCCAGGAAGACTCAATAGTTCCTATTTGGGGGCACCCAAGGGTGCTGAGTGCTTTCCCTCCATGGCATTGGTGAGTAAGGGGCGTTATGGGGGGGGCAGCTGGGGGAGAGGCAGAGGAAAGGGTGCTGGGCAGTGTGGAGGAGGAGGAGGAGGAGGAGGGCTGGGCCTGCCTGTTTGGGGGGAGGTAGGCTGGGGAGGGGGAACGACCCTTACTCTGCAGGCTGCTGCTGCTCTGCAGGGGGGAGCTGGAAGTCCTGGGGGCTCGGGTCAGAGAGGACGACGAGGCGCTGGAGAGGGGTGACCTCGTACCCCCCGTACCCCAAAATACCAGTGCTCATCAGGAACTCCCTGGAGCCGTATGCGGGCGGGGTGGGGCCGCGTGACCCTGGGAGGCGCATGCTGTCTGCAGGGAGGCTGCATCTGCTGGGGATGTCGTACAACCCCATGTCTGGGCAACCGTACAGGGCCTGGGACCTGGCCTGCATCCGCAGCATCCTGTCCCTCTCCTCCATCTCCCGCCGCTCCTGAATGGAGACCATGATGGTCTTGGAGAGGTTGTCATAGCGGACCGGAGAGGCCTCCCGGTGGATCAAGGCTTGCTGGGAGAGGTCCCTGTGCATCAGGGCCTGAGGGGAGAGGTCCCGGGAGGTGAGGGCCTGAGGGGTGAGGTCCCGTAGAGAGGGATCCCTGGGTGAGGTGTCCCTGGGCTGGGGGGATTGCCTGGTGACCCCCATGAACACAGGGCTGTAGGTGTGTGGAGGGGGCCGCTGCAGCACACTGCCTTCATGTCCCAGGGTCATGAAGTGCGGGTGGTAATGAAGTGGGGGTCCTCCTCGCTGGGCCAGGTAGTGGGCGTCACTTGAGTTCACCAGGCTGTCATAGGAGAGGCTGTTGCGGTTGGACAGGGGGTTGTGAGGGGGGAACAAGCCCGGAGATACCTGATGGGAGATCAGACCCTCTGGGTACAAGACCGGCAGCTTGTTGTGGTGGCGATAGGCGTGTTTGAGGGTGAGGGAGCGGGAGTTGAGGGTGAGAGAGTTGAGCTGGAGTGGAGCGGAAATGGGACCGGATGGGACGGCTAGCTGCTGGTCCAATGTACCCAGGATGAGTTCTGATGACAGGTCATGACGTCTACTGCTGCCCCTTTGCTGCTCTGGTGCCACAGCCACCTAGACACAACCACAACACATAACCGACTGTCAGAGAGCTCTCAGAACACAACACAGCCACAACAGTCTGTTAGAGGGTCGAAAGAACACAGTAGTCCTGTGTAGCTCTGTTGGTAGAGCACGGCGCTTGTAACGCCAGGGTAGTGGGTTCGATCCCCGGGACCACCCATACGTAGAATGTATGCACACATGACTGTAAGTCGCTTTGGATAAAAGCGTCTGCTAAATGGCATATATTATATTATATTAATAACATGGCCAGTCTGTTAGAAAGCTCTCAAAACACAGCACACAACCATGATCTGTGGAAACGGCTCAAAACACAGCACACAACCATGATCTGTGGAAACGGCTCAAAACACAGCACACAACCATATGATCTGTGGAAACGGCTCAAAACACAGCACGATAAATCCACAGTGTATCTGAATGGTGTCAATGCAGTGAATGATATGACTGACCTGATGGACAGGTGAGGGGGGTGGTGCCTTAGATGTGGACTGTGGTAATGGCCTGAGCTGCTGCAGGGTCTGTCCAGGGGAAGGGGTCACTGGTTTGTGATGCAAACCACTCTCTGGAATCCAAACACAGATGGAGAAGGAAATCAATATTTAACTAAATGTGAAATATATTACCATAATATCTATTGGGATTTGTGACTGAACTAATCCAGAGAGAGGCAGTGACGTGTCTCATTAACATATAATGCAAGTCTGTCCTCAGAATCACCTTAATTAGCCAAAACATAAACAGGAATTTGACTTGGTGAAATGGTGCTGCCACAATTAACAGAATACACAGACAGACGAGAAATAGGATATACAGACAACAGACGTAGAAGCATAGTTTACACAAATCCGTACGCGGTAAGTATTCTACGTACACTGTAAACTAAGAACTGCGAACTTCACGACAAACACTAAACTACATTCTAAATCAGGCTGGCTCGAATATTCAGTAGCTCATCACGAGTGAAACTTGGTTGGAAATCCACAAGTAAACAAACAAAAGAAAAACCAACGAAGCCACAAGCAGTAACAAAAACCATGGCTGCCTCTCTGTTGAATAATGTGGCCACCAGGGTGCAGTAGGAGAGCAGTGAGTGACAGCTTGTGGGGTTTCTGGACCGTTTCGAGTTTCTTCATGATCATTTGCTCATGTTCTCTATAATATGAGGTGCATAAATACAGGTACTGTCTCCCTGGTTGTCAGATTACTAATGTGACCCGACCTTCAAGTGTTGCTAGGTGTCTCCTCAGCACTTTGGGATCTGGTTTGGGGGGCAGAGGTGGTGGGGTGTCCAGACATCGGATGTCTGGCTCTTCCATACCGTCAGTGGACGGGCGCTGAGAGAGGAAGAGAAGGCACTACTGTTAAACATATTTGATCTGCTGATGAAGTTAGTTAAATACGGAGGCTTTATGTGAATCTGGGATGTTCCCTTCGGAGGGTATTTTGGGGTGGACAGACTTACTTTATTTTGGTTATCATGACACTGGATGCCATTATCCTCAACCTTGATAATTGGTATCTGTCTGTCAGTCTCTGGTCTCAGGAATGGAGGAATGATGCGAGCTGTTGATTTCTTAATGGGCCTCGCTGTATACCTGGTATGGTCCAAGCAAATAGATAAGCTAATGAGCTCCAATACGTTATATTAAACATGATGTTTACATAAAAACGTCAAATGCTTCTTACTTTGGAGAAATGGGACTGCATATAAGATGCTCCAAGTTGCCACAGCAACCTTGTGTGAAAGGGTTGACCCCTCCTTGAAACTTCCCAGTGACCTGTGGAAAAGAGGGCAACAATTTCCTCATTAAAGTGAGGACTCGACCGAGGGCGGCCTCATGTATTCCAGAATCCTTTTATCCAGTCGTTTAAAAACATGAGCTACATAGAGGCGTCTGACCTGTTCATTGGTGGTTCGGCCTCTAGACACCAGGTAGAGGTGGAACCCTGTGAGGCCCAGGACAGGAATGAAGAACAGACCTGATACACTCATCACCACCAGGCTAGACACAGCAGTCAAGGAGACTCACGGACTCTCTGTAGGGACCTTTAGAAATGAATTACCATGACCATACTGCACATACTGTATGAACACACACGCACACAGTACACAGAGTTTGTGCAAGGAAGGATACGTGACAGTACAGTGCAGCTTCCATAGGTCTTCCAGATGGTGTAGGATGTAGAGCAGGCCACCGGAGAGCACGCCCACCATGTGCAGCGTGAGTGACAGGAGAAACAGGAAGAAGTAGCGGTAGTTCCGCCTCCCGATACAGTTGTTCACCCAGGGACAGTGATGGTCAAAGTCCTGCATGCGGTTATGACACGATGAGACACAGCATTAGATACAACATTCAATCCCTCTGAGAATTATGACAACACACTGTAGTAGCCTACTTTACATGACTCTGTCCCAACATTGTGCATCTCATGCTACAAACAGTATTCTGGAGTGGTCTAGCTAGCCACATCCACACGGGATTGATCAATCTTGGACAGTGGAAAGACATTATCAACAGAAGTCAAATATCATCCAAGTGTTGATAGGCACTGAGCTGTCTAAATATACCTCAGTGTACACACAGAGATTGTCCCAACCATTTTCAAATCTCATCTCTCTCCCCGCTGCGGGGACATTAAGGATCGGGGGAAAGGGATTAACCTGATTAATGTGATCTCTCCCTTCCTCCCCCTCTATCCCTCCATCATCTTCTCCCACCCACCATTACCCTACAGCCACACACACTATTGATCCCTCCTCAGGCCCTTCCTCCCCCTCTATCCCTCCATCATCTTCTCCCACCCACCATTACCCTACAGCCACGCACACTATTGATCCCTCCTCAGGCCCTTCCTCCCCCTCTATCCCTCCATCATCTTCTCCCACCCACCATTACCCTACAGCCACGCACACTATTGATCCCTCCTCAGGCCCTTCCTCCCCTCTATCCCTCCATCATCTTCTCCCACCCACCATTACCCTACAGCCACGCACACTATTGATCCCTCCTCAGGCCCTTCCTCCCCCTCTATCCCTACATCATCTTCTCCCACCCACCATTACCCTACAGCCACGCACACTATTGATCCCTCCTCAGGCCCTTCCTCCCCCTCTATCCCTCCATCATCTTCTCCCACCCACCATTACCCTACAGCCACGCACACTATTGATCCCTCCTCAGGCCCTTCCTCCCCCTCTATCCCTCCATCATCTTCTCCCACCCACCATTACCCTACAGCCACACACACTATTGATCCCTCCTCAGGCCCTTCCTCCCCCTCTATCCCTCCATCATCTTCTCCCACCCACCATTACCCTACAGCCACACACACTATTGATCCCTCCTCAGGCCCTTCCTCCTCCCTCCACCGTCAACCACTACCCCCCCCCCTCCAAGCAGGTCTCACATCCACAACTTCCCCCTATCCACCCCTCCCTCCCGCTCTCCGCCAGCCCTGGCTTGTTCTCCCTTTCCCTCTATCTCCCTCCCTCCCTCCCTCTCTCTCCATCCCTCCCACCTCTACACAGTGGTCACAGACACTGCAGTGGGAGCATCGTGGAGGTCTGTAGAAGTGGCAGGAGGCACACCACTTCATCCGGACCTGGACACCCTTCACGTCCACGTTCTTGTAGAGCGGGGCGCGGAAGTCATCGTCCTTGTCCTCGTCCTCATTAGCTGAAACCCAAACGCACAGCTCGACATGAACTATAGGTCACCGGCACAACACTGGGCATTGGGTAACACAGGATATTCTTGTTTGTACGTCAATGTTTTCTCTTCAAATTCCTTCTCAGGCAGAAAGTTAACATTACTAACATAAACCTGGCCTAGTTTCTCAATATATTGTCATGGTAATGAAATGGCCTAGTATGTTATAACTAGTAGATAATAATTCAATAGAATTGAACAACTGCCTGCCAACCTCCTGTAATGTTGGTCCTGTTTAGGTACACTATAGTGTACAGTAGTGAATAGACCAGTACAGGTTTTCTGTTCTACCTGATAATTAACTGCACCCACCTGGTGTCCCAGGTCTAAATCAGTCCCTGGTTAGAAGGGAACAATGAACAAATGCAGTGGAACTGGCGTTGAGGTGCAGTGTTGACTTTGATGGCAATAGTGTATAATATAGTGGTTATAGTGTAACTAACCCGTGGGGAGAACACCCGCATCCATAAAGGTTGCCATGGTGAAGTTGGCCAAGACAAAGAAGAAGAGGATGCCACTGCATGGTGGCACGTAGATTGACACAGTCACTGCCAGCCACGGGCACCTGGGACAGAGACAAGAGACCTGAAGTACAGTGGACTCACAATACACACACACACACACACACACTGTAGTTTTGCAATACACACACATTACAGTCATAGTATAGACGTAGAACATGCACCGTAATATGTCTAGGTTGAATTGGTTGAAAGGGGTATAAATCTCCCTCAGGCTCAAGTGTAGGAATCAATCAAAAGGAATCGTCAAAATGATTTGGTTCCTCGGCAGGGAAATGTCACTACACTCGGCGACGCTAAATTCAGATTGATGCCCAACTTCATGGCTTTTTCTGGATATGTCCACAGGGCTTATAGAAACCATCACAACCATCACTGTCATTATGCAAATGTGGTTCAAACTGGAGAATTTGATTTGGTGAGAGGATGCTATGATTATATCTCCACAGTGTGAGATGAAATAAAGGCTCTGTAATCAGGTTTACTGACGGGGACACAGGGGAAGGCACGGTGGATTATAATGATTAAAGGTCGGCATGAGGAGCCTATACAATATCCAATCATTGTTTTTTATCTGTATAGAGTTGAGTCCAAAGCCATGCTGCTATGGCGATTTTATCTTCACTTGAAAAGTTTTACAGCAGAACGGGTTTCAGCATTTGACCTCTTACATTATCACAACTAGCATCGTGTCATAATGGCATAATGCTCCTACTTCCTGTCGGTATTTGATGTTTAGGGGCAACAACAGCAGAAGTGTGGTCTACCATTGAAGTGCAGACTGTGTATTAGTGACCGTGGCCGTAACAGTGACTGTAACAAGACCGTGGTCAGTGTGAAACAGATACTGGGTGGACCCCCCACACACACACACACACACACACACACAACCCAACACTGTCTCCCCACAGTTGCAAAGGTGAAGGGTCAGGAGGTGACGAAGGCAGAACGTATATGTGTGAACCCCAATAGACTGACCGTGACTGTGAACACCGTGAAATTGACAACATTTTGAGTCAAGAGTCTCCTTTCCCCAACTCCAGCCCAGCCCAACCTGGCGCAAGCCCCCCAACCCCCACAGAACAGCCCCAGTAAGGATGAGCGCATGGGGGAGAGTGGCCTAGAGTGGGGGAAGGGTGGTTACCCCCAAAGGAATGCCTGGTAATGCCATGCCAGCTGCAATCTCAATAATCCCAGGATTAGGGACTCTGGATTACAGCCCACTCTGCCAGCCCGCGATGGTGGAATCCTCCCATCAGACGACAAGCACACAGACCCTACAGCCTGCAGCACACAGCACAACACACAGCACAACACACAGCCCAACAGAACCTATTCCATACCTTTAGGATAAAGGAAACCATACATATTCCTTTACCTATACAGCTACAACAGACACGCCTGCCTTTCTTTACAGACAAACAGCCTTCATAGGCAAATACAATACAGTTCTGTACAGTTCTGATCTGTCAGAATAATGCTCCTCTTGAAGGATTTACTTAATTGAAACATTAACTCTAAATTGTACTACTGAGTAAATCAGATTAATGAGGGGAACAGAACAGTGGTTCCCCCACAGCTGGAGGAGGGGATTTATATCTTAAGTCCTCTCTGAAGCAAAGTTTCACTAAATGTGTTCATGTTTGAGATGTACTTAAATTGTCATAAGAGAGCTAGATTACATGGATAAGTGCATTATACTGCACCCCTGCACTACCCAGAGTCCACACTGTACTCGTCCCAGTACACTGAATAGTGTACTTGTCCCAGTACACTGAATAGTGTACTTGTCCCAGTACACTGAATACTGTACTAGTCCCAGTACACTGACTACTGTACTTGTCCCGGTACACTGAATACTGTACTTGTCCCAGTACACTGACTACTGTACTTGTCCCAGTACACTGAATACTGTACTAGTCCCGGTACACTGAATACTGTACTTGTCCCAGTACACTGAATACTGTACTTGTCCCAGTACACTGAATACTGTACCTGCACGTCTAGCCACTCTACAGTATAAATAGGGGATGTGGATGAAGTTGGTTGATTCAGGAGTAACTGCCAGCGGGGCAGCACTAAATATGAGGGACCAAGCCCAGTCAGTCTGCATGGTTTGGAGTAGTGTTCATGTATCTGCACAACACTTTCACCATCCTCCTCTACCAGCAAGGCCAATGGGTGGTGGGGAAAACAAGGAGACAAAAAGGCAATTAGGAATAGGTATACTGTCACTGATTATCTTTTCAAAACTCATTATTTAGATGGTCAAATCCTCTTCCCCCTCACCCATCTGTCAAATAATGGATCTATCACAAGAATTTTTTTTGTCAAAATGAGCACAATATGGAATTTTTTTTGCGTTCAAAATAATCAGAAATCAGTCAAACTCATTTGAGCTGAGTGCGGAGCGTAGAGGACACACCTGATAAGGTGGAGCGCTCTAGAAGAGGGTGGATCCGCGACTGCCTGATTTCTTATCAACGGGATTATTTCCGTGGATGCCATTGCATGAGCGGCCTTGCCGTCCGGCCCATCATTGGTGTGTGACCATCTGGAGCACAGCACAGGGAGAGTTCATTATGCTGCAGTGTGGCGGTGCAGGCAGACAAGCCCCTGCCTTGCGCCTAATGAAACAGACAGCAGAGCCGTATTAAATCATCCAGAAGGGTAAGCTGCTGTTGAGGCTGTCCAATCTGCACACTGCCCTGCCTGAGTAAAGCACAGTAGTGGGCAGGCTAGTCATCACTACCAGTGTCTATCGCATCGGCAGTCCCCATAGGAGAACCCTTTGAAGAACCCTAAAGAACCCTATGGAACCCTAAAAGGGTTCTACCTGGAACCCGAAAAAGGGTTCTTCAAAGGGTTCTCCTATAGGGACAGCCGAAGGGCCATCTTAGGTTCCAGTGTATGGCTCCTAGAAACATCTCATGGATAGAAAATATGAGTGTTAGAAATGCTGAATGAAATGTGATCATAAGCCCTTAGGAATGTAATGACTTGTCTTCAGCTTCAGCAAACACTGAATGAACACATAACACTGTTATAACAGGGTTCGGAAAGAGTGCTTCCTTTAACTATTTAAACTACGGGCTTGAATATCAGCTATGTATGTCTACTTAAAGGAGACATATGGGTACATATTACATCATTGTATCCAGGGATCGATGCGTATGCGGGTTATGAAATAAGCCGTTTGTTTGGGGAGGAGTGTTATTCTATAAATATCTGACCCATTATGGGTGTGTATCACATCTGACATCCTCCCCTCTGCACATGGTTTCATAATTAACTCAGGAAGGAAGTAAAAGGTCAAGAAGGCTTCTCCTTTACAGAATTGTGTAGCATCTCAGCTACGTCAAATCTTGACATTAGCCGGGGGAAATTGTTACGAGGAAACACCCTTGAAAGAATCTTTGCTTGTAATGGTTCAATTTGGTAGTGTTTCCACTGCTGGTCTTTGCATGTCTTTTGTGAATTGTCCACAGTAACAGTGCTTAGAGAGAACAACGTAACACAAACACACTCTGAAGGCTGAGATGACCGTTTCCGTTTTAGCTCAGCAACGCGGCTGTTTATCAGGCGAAGGATGACCAAAGGTTCCTACTTTCAGTGGTCCCCCCCCCCCCTTGCCAACTTCACAGGAGGGGGTTTTTGTCTTGATATTGAAAAGTGTCCTAAATCTTGGAGAGACCAGTTTGTCAGTTTGTCTTTGATACATCAGAGTAAATGCTGGAGCTACTCTCCATACTAACAGACTGAGGTTGCATTTGGGCACTTTATTTTGACACGCACAAACTCTAAGTAACAACCTGAGAGACTGACTGACATTCACTTTGGACTCCCTGCAGCAGCATATAGCACCAAGGACGAATCAAGGTCCCTTTCCCTCAGGAGGACCAAGGTAGGGTTGCATTTGGTCGAGATAACGACAGAATCTGGCATCTGTCCATCACTGCTTTTAAAGAAACACAGACATCGTCCCTGCAGACAGAGCAGACAGGCAGACAGATACAGACAGACAGTCCTTCTCTGAGTAAAAGGCTGTCTAACAGTGATGTAAGGCCTACATATGATGTAACGGCAAAATATTGTCCCTACAGATTCCATTTCTTCTGCTACTGCCAACGTGAAAGGGCAAACAAACGAGCATGTGTGATTGGGCTGGAACGCTCTGTTTCAACATGACCTTATCTTTGAAGAATGGCTGTCCATGGAATAGAAGCTTCCGACATAGTCTATTTTATCATCGTGAAACATCTCTCAGTGGGAACGTTTTCGGGAATGTTCTTTATGTCTCTTGTTGGCGATCTTCAGACAAACCTGCAATAACAGCCACTTGTCCTGGAGCAGTAGAGCTTTAGGGGTTTGTTCTATTGAAGTGTGGAAGTTCTCTTTACAAATGCAGATACGAGTCTATTGATCATTGATGGAAACGGACCACTCACTCTCATTATATAATACTAGGGATAGACTGCTGCCTCTGCCTGGCCGCCAACGTCATGCTACCCCACATACAGTAGCATCCATTATCGGAAGTTGTGAAAACGTTATTTTTTTATACTTGGTTGAAAAAAATATTTTGTTACGTTTATTTAAGCAAAGAAAATACTGTTTGTTTTTGGAATTTTCTAAATATTTATAATATTATTCATTTGCATGTCAGCTCTGTGCCAGGAAATGCCCTTGTCCAGAACAAAGGATCCCAATTTCAAACTCCCCCCAAAAGTGTTTACAACTTTTAAAACGGGCTAAAATGAATATTCACTGACAAAGGATCTCATGTAGTTTCTTGCAATAGCCCTCTTTGACTTTAAGGAATATGTTTCTCAAAACTGTGATTGCTAAAAAAATTGTCCAGAGCATCGGTCAACTCTGTCAGATTTGTTCAAAACCGTAAATTAATTTTTAAAAATGTGTAGGGTCAGCTATAGGAAGCCCTTCCTCATCTTTTAAAACCTGCCAACTTCATCTACTTTATAGATGAACTACTAACTACTATTACTTCGCCACTATGGCCTATTTATTGCCTTAACTCCCTTATCTTACCTCTCATTTACACTCACTGTATATGGACTTTTTGTTTTGTTTTGTTCTACTGTATTATTGACTATGTTTTGTTTATTTCATGTGTAACTCTGTGTTGTTGTATGTGTCGAATTGTTATGCTTTATCTTGGCCAGGTCGCAGTTGCAAATGAGAATTTGTTCTCAACTGGCCTACCTGGTTAAATAAATGTGAAATAAAACAAAATAAATCAAAAATTAACACAGAATATGACTTTTGGTTCAAATATGTTCATTTTAATTAGGTTATAACAACTGAAGAAAAACAACATTGCTATGCAGTATAGCACTTGAATGAAGAAGAAAAATAAGCAATTTGTCAACTCCGTAAAACATCAACTCAGTCAGATTTTTGTCTAACGTCTGATAGAAGGGTTGGGCCAATTGCAAACACTGATTGGGCCAATAGATTATCACCATCGACGTATCGACGTACCGCTCCATAACACTGATTGGGCCAATAGATTATCACCATCGACGTACCGCTCCATAACACTGATTGGGCCAATAGATTATCACCATCGACGTACCGCTCCATAACACGGATTGGGCCAATAGATTATCACCATCGACGTACCGCTCCATAACACTGATTGGGCCAATAGATTATCACCATCGACGTACCGCTCCATAACACTGATTGGGCCAATAGATTATCACCATCGACGTACCGCTCCATAACACGGATTGGGCCAATAGATTATCACCATCGACGTACCGCTCCATAACACGGATTGGGCCAATAGATTATCACCATCGACGTACCGCTCCATAACACGGATTGGGCCAATAGATTATCACCATCGACGTACCGCTCTATAACACTGATTGGGCCAATAGATTATCACCATCGACGTACCGCTCCATAACACTGATTGGGCCAATAGATTATCACCATCGACGTACCGCTCCATAACACTGATTGGGCCAATAGATTATCACCATCGACGTACCGCTCCATAACACTGATTGGGCCAATAGATTATCACCATCGACGTACCGCTCCATAACACTGATTGGGCCAATAGATTATCACCATCGACGTACCGCTCCATAACACTGATTGGGCCAATAGATTATCACCATCGACGTACCGCTCCATAACACTGATTGGGCCAATAGATTATCACCATCGACGTACCGCTCCATAACACTGATTGGGCCAATAGATTATCACCATCGACGTACCGCTCCATAACACGGATGTCGGGGTGTTCTTTTAGTTTTGATCACAACCAACACTTTTCAAGATGATTTCAGCCTCTTATCATCAGAACATTTTAATCTAGCTATTTGAGCAAAGTAAGGACGATTTATCTATTTACCAGTCATTCAGTACGACTGAAATAAAGTATGTTCTTGTTTAGCACGCCAAATTGACTGTGGAAATTTACCGAACATGATTGGAAAACTAATGTTGAAGCCTACTTATTGTTTTAGTCATTCCAATTTATGTAATCCATTAAATACAACTGCCTTTGAAAAAAATGTGTCTGATTTTTTTTAACCTTTATTTAACCAGGCAAGTCAGTTAAGAACACATTCTTATTTTCAATGACGGCCTGGGAACATTGGGTTAACTGCCTGTTCAGGGGCAGAAAGACAGCTCGGGGGGGGGGTTTGAACTCGCAACCTTCCGGTTACTAGTCCAACGCTCTAACCACTAGGCTACGCTGCCGCCCCGGAATTCCAGGTCATTTCTTATCAAGATGTCTGTCCATACTGTGTGACTAAATCAAGTAAATTGTAATTGAGTAATATAATGTATCTTTTTTTGATCAAATTAAAATATAGTTTACAGCCTAAATGTATTTTGAATGGCATATACTATGTTGGCATTTAATGTGAAACGTTTTGATAAAATATAGGCCTTCTAATACTACTACTTCTACACTGAACAAACATGTAAACGCAGCATATAACAATGTCAACGATTTTACAGAGTTACAGTTCATATAAGGAAATCAGTCAATTCAAATAAATAAATGGGGCTTAATCTATGGATTTCACATGACTGGGAATACAGATATGCATCTGTTTATCACAGATACCTTTTAAAGTAGGGGCGTGGGTCAGAAAACCAGTCAGTATCTGGTGTGACCACCATTTTCCTCATGCAGCGCGACACATCTCCTTCTCATAGAGTTGATCAGACTGTTGATTGTGGCCTGTGGAAAATTGTCCCACTTCTCTTCAATGGCTGTGCGAATTTGCTAGATATTGGCGGGAACTGGAACACGCTGTCGTACAAGTCGATCCAAACATGCTCAATGGGTGACATGTCTGGTGAGTATGCAGGCCATGGAAGAACTGGGGCATTTTCAGCTTCAAGGAATTGTGTACAGATCCTTGCGACATGGGGCCGTGGAAGAACTAGGACATTTACAGATTCCAGGAATTGTGTATAGATCCTTGCGACATGGGACCGTGCATTATCATGCTGAAACATGAGGTGATGCCAGTGGATGAATGGCACGAACATTGGCCTCAGGATCTCGTCACGGTGTCTCTGTGCATTCAAATTGCCATCGATAAAATGCAATTGTGTTTGTTGTCCATAGCTTATTCCTGCCTATACCATAACCCCACCGCCACCATGGAACACTCTGTTCACAACGTTGACATCAGCAAACCGCAAGCTCACAGAATGCCATACGTTTGTGAGGCCGGTTGTGAGGCCGGTTGGATGTCCTGCCAAATTCTCTAAAACGATGTTGGAGGTGGTTTATGATAGATCAATTAAGATTACAATCCCTGGCAACAGCTCTGGTGGACATTCCTGCAGTCAGCATGCCAACTGTATGCTGCCTCAAGTCTTGAGACATGTCTGGCATTGTGTTGTGTGACAAATCTGCACATTTTAGAGTGGCCTTTTATTCTCCCCAGCACAAGTTGCACCTGTGTCATGATCATGCTGTTTAATCAGCTTCTAGATATGCCACACCTGTCAAGTCGATGGATTATCTTGGAAAAGGAGAAATGCTCACTAACAGGGATGTAAACAAATTTGTGCACACAATTAGAGAGAAATCAACTTTTTTTTGCCTATGAACAATTTCTGGGATCTTTTATTTCAGCTCATGAAACATGGGGCGTTTAAATATAAATTCTGCCTGTTGGTTGCAATCAAGCCGTTGTGTTTTTTGGGGGGATTGTCAAATGTATCATCCATATTTTAAGTAATGTTTGTATTTACATACTCTGTTTTGAGTATCTGTTGTCACCTTGGGCAGTTGCTTGTCAACTCCTCACTGATTGCTAATCATTGTCCTGAAACATATGCTTAAAGTATTGAACACTTTGCTGTGCTAGGAAAAAAAAGCATAATGTTTGCTTTATAAACATTGTTTTAAGTTCTTAATCTACAAAAAACATGCCGAAATGCTAACGAAATTAGCCCTGGAGCATTATACAGTGTTCTAAAACAAAACAAAATATTTGAATAAGCTAATGTTAGAATGAAACAATCTAGGCCTTTAAACACTTGTTGTACAATAAATATAAAAATGAATTGGGGGCATGCAGAAGGCATGGCCATGTCAGTTCTTATATTCACTGTTGACACTTTCAGATACAAGATACATATAACAGTTCAATGACATGAAAATGACTGAAAACTGTGACTCTTCCATGCTAAAGATTCAGATCCTACCCTACAGAGCCATAGAGGATTACACATCTCTTAAGCCCAGTGTCCATAAGCTCCTTGTCTTTGAACAGCAGGGAGTAAAAGAATAGGGAGGATGTCAGTATGAAATCACTCTTTCCAGACTCTCTCACAAATCATTGGATAAACCCCCAGCCAAGTCAGTGGCTTTAGTCCAAATCAACCCAGTCAGTACAGTATAGTACATTTACAACTCAATCCACTGTGGCCCACTTTCTCTTTCCTCACCTCAATGCATAATCACGTCACTGAGGATATATCGTTCTAAAATATTTCAGTTAATCAGAAGTGCATGAATTCTAGTACACTTATGCCAAGTTCCCACCTGAGAATTACCCCAGTGTTTTACCCAGAAGGACTGGGACAGACTTTTCTGTTTCCATTTCCACAGACCGGCACCGGTATCACACTGGACCATGGCCTCAGGGAACATGCTTTGATTTTAGGGCCAATGCCAGGCACTTTTCAGCTGCCATTTACATAACAGTAAGTGTGAGCATAAGTTAACATCTTTCTATAGTTAACACCTCCTCATCGAGCGACTGTCTTGATGATGCAGAGGTTGTTGATTCTGCCCTTTTACAAATCATCGATAGTTTACTCCTCCCTGCTCGCCCCGAGTCTTCAGTCAGCCCTTGTTCCACAGATGTGGGAATCAAGAGGCGTCGATCAGAAGATCGGAATCCTAATCGGAAACTTCTCATCTGCTCGAGGATCCACTTGAAAAATTGCTGGTAAACCAACAGATGTGGAAACTGGGACAAATTTGTCTACAGGGGTCAGTATAGAAGTACTGTTCAAATCAAATCAAACTTTATTAGTCACATGCGCCGAACACAACACGTGTAGACCTTACAGTGAAATGCTTACTTACGAGCCCTTAACCAATAACGCAGTTAAGAAAAATACCTACAAAAAATAAGATATAAATGTAACAAATAATTCAAGAGCAGTAAAATAACAATAGCGAGGCTATATACAGGAGGGTACCGGTACAGAGTCAAAGTGCGGGGGCACCGATTAGTCGAGGTAACTGAGGTAGAGTTATTAAAGTGATAATAACAGAGAGTAGCAGCAGCGTAAAAAGGGGGGGATGCAAATACTCTGGGAAGCCATTTGATTAAATGTTCAGGAGTCTTATGGCTTGGGGGTAAAAGCTGTTTAGAAGCCTCTTGGACCTAAACTTAGTGCTCCGGTACCACTTTCCGTGTGGTAGCAGAGAGAACAGTCTTTGACTAGGGTGGCTGGAGTCTTTGACCATTTTTAGGTCCTTCCTCTGACACCGCCTGGTATAGAGGTCCTGGACGGCAGGAAGCTTGGCCCCAGTGATGTACTGGGCTGTACGCACTACCCTCTGTAGTGCCTTGCAGTCGGATGCTGAGCAGTTGCCATACCAGGCAGTGATGCAATGTGTCAGGATGCTCTCGATGGTACAGCTGTAGAACCTTTTGAGGATCTGAGGACCCATGCCAAATCTTTTCAGTCTCCTGAGGGGGAATATGTTTTATCGTGCCCTTTTCACGACTGTCTTGGTGTGCTTGGACAATGTTAGTTTGTTGGTGATGTGGACGCCAATGAACTTGATGCTCTCAACCTACTCCACTACAGCTCAGTCGATGACAATGGGGGCGTGCTCAGTCCTCCTTTTCCTGTAGTCCACAATCATCTCCTTTGTCTTGATCACGTTGGGGGAGAGGTTGCTGTCCTTTCACGAGTGAACAGGGAGTACAGGAGGGGACTGAGCATGAACCCCTGAGGGGCCCCCGTGTTGAGGATCAGCATGGCGCATGTGTTGTTACCTACCCTTACCACCTAGGGGCGACCTGTCAGGAAGTCCAGGATTCAGTTGCACAACATAGTGCCCTCAAAGCTTAGTGATGAGTTTTGAGGGCACTATGGTGTTGAACGCTGAGCTGTAGTCAATGAATAGCATTCTCACATAGGTGTTCCTTTTGTCCAGGTGTGAAAGGGCAGTGTGGAGTGCAATAGAGATTGCCTCATCTGTGGATCTATTGGGGCGGGATGCAAATTGGAGTGGGTCTAAGGTTTCTGGGATAATTGTGTTGATGTGAGCCATGACCAGCCTTTCAAAGCATTTCATGGCTACAGACGTGAGTGCTACAGGTCAGTAGTCATTTAGGCAGGTTACCTTAGTGTTCTTGGGCACAGGGACTATGGTGGCCTGCTTGAAATATGTTGATTTTACAGACTCAAGACAGGGACTGGCAAGTGAAGACACTTCAGCGCATGCTCGGAGTACACGTCCTGGTCACACAGTCGTCCGGAACAGCTGATGCTCTCATGCATGTTTCATTGTTACTTGCCTCGAAGCGAGCATAGAAGTTATTTAGCTCGTCTGGTAGGCTCGTGTCACTGGGCAGCTCACGGCTGTGCTTCCCTTTGTAGTGGTATGGTAGTACAGTGGGACTATTCACCCAGGCGCTATTAGCAATCTAGGGGATAATGTTGAAAATGTTGTTGTTGGTATCCCAACAACACGGTAGTGATTCTCACATGACTAAAATGTCACTTTGAGAACACAAGTACGATTCGGGAACCTGTGGGAACCTGTGTTGCTTTAGCCGACCCAGTCTGATTTCTAACTGACTCCTGACTCTAAGCTCTAAGCATCATTGCCCTCTGGAAGAAGATAAAGGGATTTAAGAACACATGTTCACATACACTCAGAGGTGTGGTTGTGTTCATTATATTTTGAGTCACAATCAAATATAATATAATGACGTTTCCGGATTAGGACACAGTTATATCAACCACTGAACCACATTAATCATCCGAACATTTGAGTTTAGCCTAACAAGAAAATCAGTCTTAGACATAGGCCTAATAGTTAAATAGCCTCTTAACTCACATAGTCCCCATACCAAATTCATATAGCCTACAGTAGCTTATATTAAGAGGATCAACATGATATTAGGCAATGACATGTAAATACTAATAGACAGCTTTGGGTACAGTATTGGTGAACTGTTTAATGAATAGTATAGCATATTGATATGTAATTAAAACTACACCAGAATTTCACAAAATTTACTTTTTTCAACAACAAATATGTGTCATATTTCACTTCTGTCAGATTGAACGGCAAAAAAACACTGTTCTAAATTCAGAATGTGAAGTTTGCCTTAAAATGTTTATGGGTCGTTCTTGAATTACAGTGGAACTTGGACATGGCATTTTGGACAAAATGCACTTCATTTTTCTTTATTTTATTTGGGTACATCTTCCCATTCTAAATCAACTAATATGGTAGCTTAATGATCTTAAAAAGTGTGTACTTTTATGACAATGTTGTGACATCTGTAGGAGTAGTAACGCCAATGAAGGTAACACCAATGAGACATTTGAGGTAAATTAAGATTGTCTGAAATGGAGGCCACAATGCTCAAATCTAAGTTCATCAATCCTGTACTAAAGTGATATGATTAATCATTTTTCTCACAATGATATTTCCCTTCATTTAAACGGACTAACCCCAAGTTGGGGTCGGGCAGGTATCCGAGTGGTAAGAACTTTAGGCCAAACAACCGAAAGGTTGCTAGATTGAATCCCGAGCTGACGAGGTAAAAAAATCTGTCGTTCTGCCCATGAACAAGGCAGTTAACCCACTGTTCCTAGGCCCGTCATTTGTTCTTAACTGCCTAGTTAAATTAAAAAGTGACACTTTGGATTTTGACACCGAATGAATTGATGGAATCCTCAAATGTATGACATATTTAAAGGGTGTGATTAGCTAATAATTTCCTTTAATATAGACCACTCCCTGAAAAAGAGTTTGCCACTGGAGAGAATGCTCAAGGCTCTTGTAGATCTTTGTAATGAGTTATTTTCAAGGTGGTAACCCCAGTGACATAAAACAGAGGCTCACACATTATACCGGTAAAATAATAGGTATTTTAATAGCCTTCTTTGTTTTGATTAATCTATACAATATATGACATACTTTTGTTCACTTTCTAGCATTCAAATTCCAAAAAACATGTCACTACAACTCCACTACTGTGACAATCCTGCTCCTAAGTGCTTTAAACAATGCATCAACATAGAGGGTTGCAGTATGAAGGATTTTTATTATGTTTGATCATTTATAAACAGTTCAATATAAACCAAAACGTGTATTATTTGTGTTTATTTGTTATTTTCAAGTGTGGTTCATGGTTGCAAAGGCAAGGGACTCAAATGCCAAATCAATTAAAAAACGACCCTTATTCTACAGTGTGTGAGCGACAGGACCTATTTTATCGTAACCTTTCCCAAGAGACAACATTACCATTTGGAGCAATTGTGCATGCCCATTGGATCTGATACTTCATAGGCCTATATACAGTATATGCAATTCAAATATGTGGACTTGGCATAGGCCTACTTTAGATATGGAATATAATAGTTTCGAAAAGGTAGGCTACTTTCGTGTCTGGTGTCAAACTACATTTTCAAAAGGAGGCATATCGTCAACTTACGTAAAGACAAAGAATAAAGTGGTGGACCCGACGAGGAGGACTGCAGCGGTGGACACTGGAATAAACGCGCTGGCTTTAATTCTGTCACTGCCGCTGGTGGGCATTCTGTACTTTCCACAAACATCAGCAGTTTATTCCAGCGAAACGATTACACCGAGATACAATACATGATCCATGATACGACGTATTCCCACTATGTTCTGTCCTGGGTCTCCATGGATCAAATGCAACAAATCCATGGTCAAAAAGTCCAACGAGCTGTGCCCGTCTTGGAAATCCCACCGTACAGACTGGGCCCGACCAACCACCAACTCAGCGAAGCGGCTTTTGATTTGATAGGTGGGGCTATCGCCAGGGAAAGGTAGCTTTGGGACACAACATCGGGAGTCTGTCTATTGGTTGGACTCCGTTTAAAGGAGGACTTACGTGAACTACACTATAGCAGAATAGACTCAAATGTGGTGTATGTTTTCAGTGCTAAATATTATTTTTACAATAAAAAAAAAACGTATTTCATGTCATAGTCATACTCTTGATAACGAATGTTATTTGCTTCAACATGGAAATGGATCTGTCATTAGAAATGGACAATAATGTTGCTCTATAGTGACAGATAAAAGTATGTAATGTATAAATGTTGAATATTCTAACGACATAAACATAGGCCATTCAAACTCTGCTCCTTTACAGAGTGATCCAAGTTCAGTTTGGTTTTTCACTTCTGTATTGGGATACTACAAGTCTCTGGCAGGGGCGAACTGGCCATCTGGCATTTTGGGCAAATGCCAGAGGGGCTGGTCCATTTTTAGCCCAGTGGGCCTGTCTAACTTGTTTATTTTTAATTATCTGACTGTTGATAGGGGCCTCAACAATTAAGAATGTTCCGGTGTGTTTGAAATGCCAGGGCCGGTTTCTGGTCCCAGTCTCTGGTGCTGACTAAGAACTGAAGATTAGATATGTATGGCAAATGTGAGGTTAAGTCTCTAAGGATTTGTTGAGGGGTTGGGCCTGGCTGTAGCATGATATTAACATCCCTTATAAATGTTGAGCCAGATAAGGTTCAGACATAGATAGATGCCCCAAGCGTGATGGATGCAACGGAGTGGATCGAAGCCTTCATCCGAGGGCTGATGTGTCTGCTCGGGATCCTGGGGAACAACTGGCTTTGTCTCCGTTCTCTCCCCGGACCCAAGTCCAGTCTCCGCACCAATGAGGTCCTCTTCATCAACCTGGCCGTCTCCAACCTCATCACCAACTACCTGGTGGACCTGCCCAATACCATGGCTGACTTTGTTGGCTACTGGTTCCTGGGGGAAGCCTACTGCTGTGTGGTCCAGTTCTGCTCTGAACTGTCAGAGACCAGCAGTGTCTTCTCCACCTTGTTTATTAGTGTGTTCTGGCACCAGAAGCTGGTGGGCTCTCTGAAACGCGGAGGAGCTCCGATCCAGCTGGATAGCCTCTGTCTCGTAGCCTGTCTCCTGGCTGGCAGCTGGACAGTGGCTGTGGTATTCAGTGTTCCACAATTATTCTTTGTCCGGTTGGAGAGTGGTAATGAGAGCCACGATGACTGTATAGAACTATTTCCCTCCCAAACTGCAAGGCAGACCTATGAGCCGTTGTATCTGACCTTCGCTAACGCCCTCCCCATCACTGGTATAGCGTTTGCTAGCATCCAGATTGTGATCACTCTGCTAAGGCACCAGGCACGTATCCAGGGCCTGACTTTGGACCATCACAAGGGGACAGCTAATTCTTTACCTAACAACGGACCTTCAGTTGTACACAGCTCGATCAGTCCCCCCCTCTCCCAGGTCATAATCGGGGACAGCATAGTCAGAGCTCCACCCGATCTGAAGAGGTCCTCTCAGCCTCCAGCTAAGCCCAGCCCAGTCTCAGGTACTCAGGTGAGGGCAGCCAAGAGCGTGGTGGCTGTGGCCACTGTGTTTGTGGTGTGCTGGGTGACCCACCTGCTGCTGATGATGGCCAGCAACATCCACACGTCCTCCTTGGTGTTGGAGCTGGCCAGCTACATCGGATCCTCTTACACCTGCATCATCCCCTACATCTTCCTCTATGGAGTAAAAAAACTGTCTTTCTCCTGCAGAGGGTAGCTAGATATAGTCATACACTCATTTTCTATTTAGTGGTATCAAGTGCTTTGTATAATTGTTGCTCTTTTTAAAATTGTATTTAACTAGGCAAGTCAGTTAAGAACAAATTCTTATTTTCAATGACAGCCTAGGAACAGTGGGTTAACTGCCTTGTTCAGGGGCAGAATGACATATTTTTAACCTTGTCAGCTCAGGGAGTTGATCTTGCAACCTTTCGGTTACTAGTCCAACACTCTAACCACTAGGCTACCTGCCGCCCCAGATGTCCTTAGGACATCTGTGTTGCCTGAAAATAAATGAAATTAGATTGGCATATCGCCATGATTTCATTAGTGTAGTTATACTAGTGTAGACACAAATTTAGTATATACACCATCACGTCTGGGTGAATATCAGTGAACTCCAACGACTCTCTGACAGATTGAGCTAGTGATGGTGACTGACAATTAGAAGTGTGTTTATGATGGAAATGTTGTCAACCCTGTAGAATGTTAAGTTACATAAAATACACTATAGATACATACTCACACATTACTTTGATGTTAATGATTTGCTATAATATCTTACATAAAGTTTGTGTTAACAAGCATTTCAACTTCGAGTTTGATTTAAGTGCTTCATGAACTTGGGAAATCAATGATGCATCTCTGGATTCAAGTCTACTTTAATTGTTTTGTTTCCAGCACATTAAAATCAAAGGCCCATGCCTGAGTAATTGGAGAAAAGCATCTCAGCAATTATTGCTAAGTTGCAGAGACAACAACCAGCCCTGGGGCACAATTATCCTCTATTAAGGGTAATTATGCCAACAAAAACAACAGGCACACAACAAAGTATGAACAACCCTCTACAATGGGGTGTCTGTTAATTGTCAACAGTACTATGAGGCTGTGTGCTATGGGGCCTTCTGAAATTATTCAGACCCCTTTGACTTTTTCCACATTGTTACGTTACAGCCTTATTCTAAAATTGATCAAACCCCCCCCCCCCCCACCCCATGTACACACAATACCCCATAATGACAAAGCAGAATACTTACGTAAATATCACATTTACATAGGTATTCAGACCATTTACTCAGTGCTTTGTTGAATAACATTTGGCAGCGATTACAGCCTTGAGTCTTCTTGGGTATGACGGTACAAGCTTGGTACACCTGTATTTGGGGAGTTTCTCCCATTCTTCTCTGCAATTCCTCTCAAGCTCGGTCAGGCTGGATGGGGAGTGTCGCTGCACAGCTATTTTCAGTTCTCTCCAGAGATGTTTGATCTGATTCAAGTCCGGGCTCTGGCTGGGCCACTCAAGGACATTCAGAGACTTGCCTTGAAGCCTCTCCTGTGTTGTCTTGGTTGTGTGCTTAGGGTCGTTGTCCTGTTGGAAGGTAAACCATCTGAGGTCCTGAGCACTCTGGAGCAGGTTTTCATTAAGGATCTCTCTGTACTTTGCTCCGCTCATCCTTGCCTCGATCCCCACAGCATGATGCTGCCACCAGCATGCTTCACCGTAGGGATGGTGCTAAGTTTCCTACAGACGTTATGCTTGGTATTCAGGCCAAAGAGCTCAATCTTGGTTTCAGCAGACCAGAGAATCTTGTTTTTCATGGTCTGAGAGTCTTTATGTGCCTTTTGGAAAACTCCAAGCAGGCTGTTATGTGCCTTTTACTGAGGAGTGGCTTCCGTCTGGCCACTCTACCATTAAGGACTGATTGGTGGAGTGCTGCAGGTATGGTCGTCCTTCTGGAAGGTTCTCCCATCTCCACAGAGGTACTCTGGCACTCTTTCAGAGTAACCATCGGGATATTGGTCACCTCCCTGACCAAGGCCCTTCTCCCCCAATTGCTCAGTTTGGCCGGGCATCCAGCTCTAGGAAGAGTCTTGGTAGTTCCAAACTTCTTCCATTTAAGAATGATGGAGGCCACTGTGTTTTTGGGGACCTTCAATGCTGCAGACATTTTTTGGTACCCTTCCCCAGATCTGTGCCTCGACCCAATCCTGTCTCGGAGCTCTACGGACAATTCCTTCAAATTGGTTTTTGTTGACACGGGACCTTATATAGACAGGTGTGTGCCTTTACATATTATGTCCAATCAATTGCGTTTACCACAGGGGGACTCCAATAAAGTTGTAGAAACAGCTCAATGATGATCAATGGAAACAGGATGCACCAAGCTTAATTTCAGGTCTCATAGCAAAGGGTCTGAATGCTTAAGTAAATAAGGTATGTTTATTTTTTAAATAACTTGTCATTATAGGGTATTGTATCTAGATTTGATGATTCTTATTTATTTAATCCTTTTTAGAATAAGGCTGTAACATAAAATGTGGAAGGTCAAGGGGTTTGAATACTTTCCGAAGGCACTGTATACACTCAGTGGTCAATTAAGTACACCACTCCCTTAACCAAAACGGTTCACTCCTACCGTCAGGGAGTCAAAGCAGGCAGACAGGCATCCAGTTACTGTTCGAATTAACATTAGAATGGGCAAAACGAGTGACCCAATCAACTTTTAGAATGGTATGATTGGTGCCAGGCGCACTGGTCCAGTATTTCAGGAACGGCTGACCTCCTGGGCTTTTAACGCATGACAATGTCTAGTGTGTCCTGAGAATGGTGCCACAAACAAAAACACATCCAGTCAGCAGCAGTCCTGTGGGCGAAAACAGCTCGTTGATGAGAGAGGTCGAAGGAGAATGGCAAGAATCGTGCAATGCTAACAGGCAGGCCACAAACAGGCAAATAACAGCGCAGTACAAGTGGTGCGCAGAACGGACAACTCGTCGGTCCTTGTCACGCTATTGCAGCAGAAGACCACACCGGGTTCCAGTCCTATCAACTAAGAACAACAAGCGGCTCCATTGGGCACACGATCACTAACACTGGACAAAACATGACCTGGTTTGACAATTCCCGGTTCCTGTTGCATCATGCTAATGGCAGTCAGGATTTGGCGTAAGCAGCACCATTCCAAGGCCCCGTCTGGCCTGCTATCAACACTACAGGCTAGGGCCGGTATTGTAATGTTTCTGGCAGACGTTAGGTCCCTTGATACCAATTGAGCGAAATGTCCATGCCCTGAATAATTCAGGCTGTTGTGGAGGCGTCTCACCCAGTACTAGATGGATGAACTAGATACACTGTGGACAGTTTATATCACAACAGAACCCATACATGGATATCTGTGAACATTCACTTGTGCAAAGAGTTCAAATCAAAGTGTTTATTTTTTATATACTGAACAGGTTGCAAATTTTATTATAATTTTTTTTCCAATACAATCTTAAACAAAAAAACAATGACAAATTGAAATGATTCTATGCATGTAAAATTGTCTTATTTGATAAAATTGCTCACTGCAGGCCTGAGTTCTCAGAGTAAAACTGTTTGAACAGCGCCCTTATACAAGGCATGGATCGAGGATTTCAGACTCATCCCTGAAATCTCAGTTGAGTACAACACTCATACAGTCAAATAAATGCCATTTAACTAGTCAGCCAAAAGCAGACACACTGATTAAGGTGTTAAGTCATTCAGAAAAATAAGACATACTAACAAAACATGTAAAAGTAAGGTTAAGTTATTACAAACCTTTGGCAGAGAAGGCATTCTTAGCATAATGTAAGGAGTACCAATATTTTACTCTGTATTACGGAGAGGTTGAGTGGTACAGACAAAGCCAAATACTGTCATCTTAACAGTCTTCTTGACATCTAAACAGGGGGGGGGGGTTAATCTGGGTTTAAATGAGTGGAGTGATTAAGACAGCGTCCTCAGCTCGCATCAGAGAATAATGTCCATGGAACAAATACTTAGGCCTGAATCATGGCAGGCATGTAGAAGGAAAGACACGCATGAATGATATCAGCACGATATCCAGCCATCATGTAAGTGCATTTCTCCTCTACATACGTACATTCTATATATTTTACCCACATAAGTACAGTAACTCCATATGTAAATGACAATCCCATCCCTGTAAAGTATTGTCCCCTAATTATGTGTGTGACAACAGTTCATGTTTGCCTAACATTCATTTGTGAAACTAATGCAATTCCCTCAGACAGACACCAATAAGTTGTCTTCACTTCTAGGCTTATGTCACAAAACAAATGCATACTGTACTTATAAAATAAGTTAAAAATAGGATGTAAAAAGTCTGAAGACAGGGGTGTAGTGAGCTGGTCAATAAACCCTTCATGAGAAATGTGGGGGTGTAGTCCTTTGCGACGCAACTGCAGTCTGAGAGACCGAACTGTATTCTCAATATCACTCCACTATCAAAAACCAGCCAGAACAAGATATATACAGAAGAGTCATGTTATTCAGAACTGTAAACCAGTTTCATTCTGTCTCTTTACTTGCTGATCTTCCTGTGACCCCTGGGAACCTCCTCAGTGAACTTTCTCCAGCTTGGCCTGCAGGGCCTTGAAGTTGCCGATGGTGAGCCGCAGGGTTGAGTTAGGACTCAGGGACTGCAGCTCCACCAGGTAACCACAGATGTTATCCAGACACACATTAGTGAACCGCCGTCTGACAAGATGGGGGAGGAGGAATAGGAGTTAGACGGAGTGTATTAGATAAATTAGAGATACATTTTAAACATGTTTACAAACAATAATTGGCACGACTACGTACGTATACGGGTTGATATGTTTTCAAATGAGAAGCACGGGCTAATGAAGAGAGCAGCGACGGTTAGCACACGTGGTGATTGGTTAGTTACCGGTCATATGTTGGTACTCTGCTGGGGTCCTCTACGTATCCTGACAGCAGCACATGTATACACTCTACCAGGTGGAGAGGTTTCTTCAGACGCTGCCAACACGGATCCTGGGTGACACAGCCACAGTTCGAGACATTCAGTCTTTTAAGGTCGACAGAACCTTATTAATTAATCAAATAAGGCTCAAGTTGAACGGGTGCAAAATATGATTTTATAATAACCCTTTATTATGAAGAGTATCTTTATCTATTTGTATCCCAAAACTGCCAGCAATAATTGCCCCTCCGGGATGAATAATGGTCATTGAATTTAATTGAGAGACATACCCGTGTCTTGAAGAGTTGGTCGTAGACCTCCAGCAGACGGGGGAGCTGTACTCCTATCTCCTGCATGGTGAAGGTGACAAAGCCCACGTCCCAATTCAGATGACACACCTCCTGCTCCAAAAACTTCACCAGGAATTCTGGAGACAAGACAGTGGAAAAGTACTGTACATTAAACAGTTTGCCCATCTCTGTAGTTCAATGGTAGGAGACAACCTAGGACAGGTGTTGGTGGATAATGAAGCAATTACAGATGAAACGTCCAGACCCAATAGACATAACACCTTAGAGACATACATGTTGACATAATGAACTGCTAATGTAATTACACTCAGTATGGATGTCTTACATAGAGGACAATCAGAGAATTGGCTGAATAAATTAAAGTAGGCATGTGGTTTTACCTAGTGGAAAGTATCTGGGTGTTCCTGCGTAGATTTTCCCCAGAGACACCAGTTTGAGACTCAGAGCTCTCATCCTGTCAGCTGGACTCATGGCCACACTGTCACCCAGCTCTGGAATAAAGGACAAATAAACAATCTAAATCTTGAATTATGTTATCTACTTACCCAGAGACAGATGAACTCATGGATACCATTTGTATGTCCGAGTGCAGTTTGGAGATGATTGAAGCTAGCATATTGTTAGCGTGGCGCAATTCCGTGAAGTCTCCCGGTACAGTATCCAGCTCCTCTCAAAAGCAGGGGAATAGACCTAACTACTCCAAAACGGCGTGGTAGGCCATTTATAGTCTTACAAAGCTATACATCGTTATCAATATCTTACCAATATGTTCATCTCTCTGATAATCATAAAAACTAGATTCTATCCACTTCCTTTTGTCGCATAGAGATGTATGGAGATCTGTCCCATTATGGCCTCTTGAGCACACGGGCAGCACAATTGAGAGATCATTTGCAATCTCCATACATCTCTATGCGACAAAAGGGAAATAATAAGGAAGTGGATAGAATTAAGTTATGATTATCAGAGAAATTAACATTGGTAAAATATTGAGAACTATGTGTAGCTTTGTAAAACTACACGTATCCAACCACCCAGTTTCAGAGTAGTTAGGTCTATTCCTTAACTACTCAAGAGAAACACGTTGGATAGCGTCAGGAGCACTTGTCTGTACACACCTTTCTCCATGATCTCCTGCCACAGAGAGTGCACCAGGATGGGGTCAGAGTGACCAGCACAGTGGATGATTGCCAGTTTGCATTCAGATAACCGGAAGTGATCTGCAAACTCCCCATACAGCTAGACAGGAGGACAAAGGACAGGGGTATTAAAACATTTACTGTATGGGAGGAAAATGTATTACCAAACAAAACTATTGGAGTGAGGGGCAATGTTAGATATCCATGCACCGTTACCTTGGTGATGTCCATAAGCTCGGAATCCAGTTGTGACATGGCTCCCTGTACAGAGGGATGCTGGGAGTAACGTCTGCTCAGAGTCTCCTGGATCTGGACCTGAATACGCACCACCTGGGAGGCAGGACCAACAATATAAGCTTAAGTTGACAGAGCCCAAATCTAAACCTTATCAAAAAGGGGCCAAAACCTAAAAATTCAGCGGAGTTATTTCCCCTCCCCCGTACCTCCATCTTCTCCTCCAGCTCATGCAGGAACTCCCCTTCAGCTCCTTGAGCAGAGATGCAGGAGGAGCTCTTGGCTGACAGGATGGCCCTGGAGATGTACTCCAGCCTCTGCTTCAGGGAGATCTCAGTACTGCACACAGACAGACACACATATAACATGTTTGCACTCCTGTTTAACGTCGCTCAGAATCTACATGAATGAGGCCATTTTCATATGTCAGTGGTAGCGCCGGGCTCTATCACTGTGGAAATGGCCCATCAAGACTCGGGGGGGCTGTTAGATCGTACCTGTGCATGTCAGCGAGCCTGGCCAGGACGTGAGCTGCCTTGCCAAAGCTACGGCTCTTCTCATAGTACCGCCACAGCAGGTCCATGTTCCGCACCTTACTCTGGTCCTGCTTGATCATGTGCATCAGGTGTTCCTCCAGGTATGGAGAGTTCACCTGGATAGAGGACAGAGAGAGAGACATAGACAATAATAAACCACAATGAAAGATCAGTTTAATGCAATATACTCATCCACTATAAAGAACAGAGCCAGGCACCTCAGGCCGTGACTGTGGGACAATGCCAGAAGGTTCTTACCTCCAGAAGCTTGTCGGTGAGGTCAGCCTGTATCAGCCAGTTGTAGAGGGCTATGTGGAAGAGTTCATCCTGTGACCTCTGGGCCAGACCAATGACCTGCTCAAACTGCCGGGGAGAACGAGAAGATCACAAGACAGTTCATCCATAGCATGAATGAATTAAAGGCCAAATCTTTGGACCTAAACATTTCCAGCCTTATACTAAACAATAATGAAATTATTATTTTCGGAAACAAATTCCTATTATTGTTATTGGGGGTAACAGTCTCCTCCACGCAGCACTTACGTGGGCGGTGGCATCCTCATTACTCAGCATGTTGGGGTCAGAGGTCATAACAGGGGGTCCTGGCTGCTTAGGGACACTGGGAGACTGAGGAGCCGCTTTACTCTGGTTCACCAGCTCCTGCATGGTGTCTGTGATGCACTTATAACATGACAACCTACAGGAGGAGACGAGGGGGTGGTCAGTCTGTCAGCACAAGGGAGAAAATAAAAGGGCCAGGATGTCCCTTAGCAGATATCTATTACCACAGTCTCATGATCAACGTGTATAGGTGGTTAAGTTACCTCTCCTGGAAGGCCAGTGCTCCAGCCTGGTCCTCCTCTGGTTCTCCGTTCTTATAGAAGTGAGGTCCCAGCCTCTGAGGATCCTTCTTATCCGCTGCAGTCAGGCACAGCTCAAGCACCCCCTCATAAAAACGCACTGAGAGAGAGAAACACACTTAGCGTCCCATCCACACTAAGCATGAAGAGTCAAGGACATTTCAAATAGCATTAGTGTGATGGCCAAGGTGTGTGTGGAGCCTTACCCTGTCTGTACTGGGAGCAGACAAGTGGCAGGTCTGTGTGTTGGCTGATCAGCTGGTAGAGTTGTAGTGACTCTCTAAGTGTTCTCTCCTTATCGATCTTAGTCTGGATCTGTCTGGAGCCCTGCAGCAACTCATTAGCCTGGGAGGGACAGAGGGAGGGGGAGATGTAGTTCTGAGATACATTTGTAAAGGAAAAAAGAGGACCGAGGAGGCAACCGTGGATGCTATCAAACTTTGCCCAGGGACTGCAGATGGGAATTAACCTTGTAGTCAAAATCGGATGGGCATCTTCCCTGTCATATAGACAAATAAAAACACAGCGCGTGTGTTTGTAGACTACCTTTGAGCAGACGCTGTCGTCGCTGCTGTACAGCAAAGGACAGATGTCTCTAAGGTGGTTGCTGATGGCATCGACAGAGGCGGAGTCTTTGATGTAGACGTTGATGAGGGCTGTGATCAGAGCTCCGGTCAGCTCTCGACCCCGGATCACCACGTCCTTAAAACTCGCCCCCTTCATCTGGTCCTGGAACTCCTATTACAAGTCACACACGGGTTACAAACAGGTGACATCTTTACAAAAGACTTCAGAAATACACCTTCCTCCATATTGACTTGGACAGTGAAGATAAAATGTAGAAATTTGTCTCTATACTCCAGCATTTTGGATTTGAGATCAAATGTTTCATATGCTGTGAGGGAATGTTCATACATAGCAACAGCTCTGGTGAACATTCCAGCAGTCAGCATGCAAATTGCCTGCTCCTTCAAAACATCTGTGGCATTGTGTTGTGTGACAAAACTGTACATTTTAGTGGCCTTTTATTGTCCCCAGCACAAGGTGCACCTGTGTAATGATCATACGGTTTAATCGGCTTCTTGATATGCTACACCTGTCATGTGGATGGATTATCTTGGCAAAGGAGAAATGCTCACACTAACAGGGATGTAAACAAACATGTACACAACATTTGAGAGAAATAAGCTTTTTGTTCATATGGAACATTTCTGGGAACTTATATTTCAGCTCATGAAACATGTGATCAACACTTTGCATGTTGCATTTATATTCTTGTTCAGTATAGTTAAGTGTAGTATTTGGTCCCATATTCCCATCATTCCTTAACTGCATCAAGCTTGTGACTCCACAAACGTCTTGGATGCATTTGCAGTTCGTTTTGGTTGCATTAAGGGATTATGTTGTGCCCAATACAAATTAACGGTAAATAATGTATTGTCACATTTACATTTAAGTCATTTAGCAGACGCTCTTATCCAGAGCGACTTACAAATTGGTGCATTCACCTTATGATATCCAGTGGAACAGTCACTTTACAATAGTGCATCTAAATCTTAAAAGGGGGGGGGGGGGGGTGAGAGGGATTACTTATCCTATCCTAGGTATTCCTTAAAGAGGTGGGGTTGTCATTTTGGAGTCACTTTTATCGTAAATAATAATAGATGTTCCTGAACACGTCTACATTAAATGTGAATGCTGCCATGGTTACGGGTAATCATGACTAACCCCACCAAAACGCTAACCTCTCGCCATTACCAATAATAGGGGAGGTTACCAATTTTGGGGGGGAGACTAGATACCTAAAGTGCTTACATTTGTAAAAGGTTAAACAGATATCTATTAAAATACCCTCTAATGAACGGTGGTGACATGTACTGTCACCTCATTTGAAACATTTGATCTCAAGTCCAAAAATGCTGGAGTATAGAAACAAATTTACACATATTAGCTTCACTGTTCAAATAAATACGGAGGGGAGTGTGTGTTGATGATTAACCAATTAGATGAATTAGTCTGACTGACAGCACAATGTAATCCTGCACATCCTGAATATCCAGCGCTGGTTTCCCGGACAGATTAAGCCTAGTCCTGGATTAAAAATCTATCCCAACGGAGAATGGACTAGGCTTAATCTGTGTCCGGGAAACCAGTCCCCAGTGAGGTTA
This sequence comes from Oncorhynchus gorbuscha, assembly GCF_021184085.1. Lineage (NCBI taxonomy): Eukaryota > Metazoa > Chordata > Actinopteri > Salmoniformes > Salmonidae > Oncorhynchus > Oncorhynchus gorbuscha. Next base: position 45,923,186 of record NC_060183.1, on the reverse strand, counting down.
TTGGTGCTGGAAGTTTACCATGGGTAGTTCAGAGATGATGAGGCTAAACTGGTGGTCACACAGCAGCTTCCACAGTGCCAGGGTCTGACAGGAGCGATGCACCAGCTGCTGGATACCCTGCAGGGACATCTTCTCATAGGCCTGAGCCTCGGCTGTGGACGGGGAAGAGAGAGAAACCGTAGTCACAAAGTACAGAGACCACAAAATATAACTATAGTGTTTTCTCATTGGTGTTAGGATTCTACTCCAACAATGTGGTCATTCTAGTTGCTCCTGGATTTGGAATGGCAGTTTAACATCCACACATTACTTACTGTGGTACTTCCTCTGGAGTTCCTGCTGGACCTGCTGAGAACTGGCTCCTCCATCAGGCCGCATGAAGCCCAACAGACGCTGCTGCAGATTGGCTGGAGAGCTGAAACTGCAGATGCGTGGAGTTCAACATGCAAATCAAATATTATTTATTTCACTAGATGACCATAGAAGTGTGGATATATAGTACCTCCCATAAAGCAGCCAGCCCAGGTCTTGGCCATGGGGAGAGGCAGGGTCCAAGGCTCTGTCTTACCTGGCTGCCCCCAGAGACGAGGGGCTGAACTGGGAGTTCTTATCCAGGAAGTCCTTCAGACCACGGAGCTCCAGAAGAACTGACTCCAGATCAGATGAGCTGGCTGTGCTCTCCAACTGGGGCAGAGAGAGAGTGATTGATCATCCTCAAATGAATTTGCAAAGGAGGACTATAATATGCTGTTAATGCAATACTCACAATACTGACAGCCTGATTTCCTTTACTGATGGTCTTCTCAACAGCAAGACTCCCATCCCAGATATTACTGTTAATCAATAACGTTCACAAGTTAGTGAAGCCACTTAAGTCATGCTATAAGTGAAACATGAGTAATGTCTCTCAGTCCAGTACAAAGTAAATTATTTTTTTTAAATGCATTTCCCCGAGAATGGAAGTGAGGCCTGAGTACAGTACGCTATCCAGGTGAAGGGACTGACCCCATTATGCGTGCGAAGTAGACACTGATGCCATTGTGTTTCCCTGAGAAGACCACCTCTGGCCCAGAAGACATGCCAGTGATGGGGGCGGAGGGCATGGGCGTGGCTGGTATATAGGGCGTAGACACACTCTGGGGCATCATACCTGAGAGATTGTTGTCAGGGCACACACACAAACATTAAACACTTGAATGTTGTTAATATTCAGTGGGTGAATGTGTTGAGTACTGTCGATGGGCAAGGCACTCTGCAAAAAAAAAGAAAAAGGGCCGTGTACCTGGAACAGGCGTTGCTAAGAAACTAGGGTTAGGCATTGGACTGCTACCAACCGGCATAGGGGACCCTAAAACAACAGGCAGGCAGGGAGTAAGACAAGTGATGAGCAGTCTAATTGCAATGCACTGTGTAAAACTTATACAGGGGATTTTGACTAGGGCATTATTGCCATGCTCCAAAGAATGGGAATTTGGCTTTAAGCAGAAATCCTGCATCAGATGCGCCTCACCTGGTACAGGAGAGCCGAACAGAGCGCCGACGTTGCTCGGAGCAGAATGAGCTGAGGGGAACCTCATCTGAGCCTCTCCTCCATACCTAAAGAAGGCTCTGGTGGCCCACTGAGACACCTCTCTGTCACAGGCAGCACTGGAACAGGCTACTATCAGAGCAGTGGCACACGCCTGCTCCTCCTGAGGTGAAGAGGGTTAGATCAACACAGAAATAAAGAGTGTGTGTAGCAGTGCTTGCAGTAACAAGACAATGAGTAATGAGATTCATACCCTGTGTAGTTTGAAGAAGCGTTCGACTTCTTCACTCTCTCCACCAGTACCGCTCACCAGTAGGTGGCGCAGCTGGTCCACCGGCCGCAACTTGTGGAAGATGTGACTTCCCTGGAAAACCATGAATAACAACCCGTGTATAGACATTTGTTCACAAAATGACAGACAGGACTGCACAGGTTTCATTGACCGTGTGAAGTTACAGTGCCATACTAAGCCGTAAAATCTTGACCGTACCTTGGCAGAGAGAAGGACAAATTTCTGTGGAGGGACATTGTGTTGCTGCACCACGACAGGAGAGTCAGTGAGGGGAACCTGATCCTTATTCAGGGGGGTAGAGATTTTAGGTGCCTTCTCCTCCTTGATGGCACAAAGCGCCCAGGAGTGGCCATCTACATTGGACATCATCTGCAATGATATACGCAGACAATAGAACTATAATGCTCTGAAGCCAAACAAATACTACATTTAAAAGGAAACTAAATCATAGCATATGCATTGCAAAGTAAGCCGGGGTTTTGACTACACATAGTAGTGTCTAATTTCAACTCCAAAGCAGATGGGTTTTTACATCTCTAATTAACTATGACCCTCACTCCCTCAGCTCCCACCTGAGCCTCCATCAGGGGTTTCTTAAAGGGGAAGGAGTCGTGGTTGATGCACCACAGGATGTCACTGTCCTCAGTCTCAGACGCTGCCATCAGGAGAACTCCTGTAGGGATTAACACCAGAGACACATGAGTAAACCTTTAGGTTTATTACAGGATAGCGTATAGACTGCAGAGTGGGATTTACCTTTGCTGTGCAGAGCCTTGTGGACCTTGGCAGGCTTCTGCAGGGTGGAGGACGCAGAGAAGCCTGGAGGCAGGCGGACATGGACCAGAGCAAGCAGGCAAGGGCGTATCCCTGGCTGCTTGGCATGTGGTGGGGCAAAGGGAGCGGTGCTGAAGTAGAGACGCACTCCTACAAGCAGAGATAGAGACCTACATAAGGTCTTTGTAGATACTTATTCCGCAATGAAAATAATGTCAGTACGGCCTCTATTTCCTCTCCCATGTCAGTTCGTCTCCTTACCTGCATGAGTGACAGCCAGCAGGTGGCAGTCGGACGACTCCGATCTGTCCATCACAGAGATCTGAATGATGGGTTTAAACACAGAGCGATCTATGGTCCTATAGGGAGCGATGTAAAAGAACAAAGAGATTCATTTTGATTTGTTTTTAAGCAGTGATGAGCGTTGACCATCTGAACCATTCACTAGCACTCTGGATTTAACCAGAGGTGAGGAGTAGCTGACAAACCTGGCAACGTTTCCTGCTGCAGCCACGATGGAACTCTGTGACATGGCCGCCACACGGCTCATACCCTGCCCATCTACACCCAAATCATACACCTGGAACAGACATCATCAGCTTTTAACTCAAGGTCCCAATTCAGCATTTCCCAAACTAGGTCGCAACCCCACGTGGAGTCGACTGATATGAAAATGGGGTTGTGGGAGAATTTCCAAAATTCTGATTTTTTTTTGCGCATTCAAATGACCTATCGTCATTGTATCTCAAAATCACTGTAACGTGGTTAAACTTAAAAATCTAAATGAAAACTATGAAAATCTTAAACTCAACCAGAGTACGCTTAGATCGTGGGGAAATGCACTTGAATCGGAATTATTCAGGTACAACAGTCAAGTAAGTCGCTCTGGATAAGAGCGTCTGCTAAATGACTTAAATGTAAATGTTAAATGTAAAGTGCGGCCTTTCGAGCGGTCATGTGGACATATGCTGCAGACAAAGCATTGATGGGTCCATCACGGAGGAGTTTTGGTTCCTGACTCAGAAGGGAATAGCCTGCAGTCTCTCTCAGAGCGTTAAAACTCATGGTACCCTTTGCCAGCTCATATCTGTGTGAAGCTGGATTAATTGCTCTCGTCTGCATTAAAATCAAATATTGATCCAGGTTGGATGTGACAGCAGAGATGAGGTGTGCACTGTTGACCACGCCCCCTGACTTTCAGCAGCTCCAATGCGACATGAATCAAGCACACCGATCTCATCAGTGGTGATGATAGGATACATTATGTCAGTTCAATTGGCTGTTATAGGCCCAAATTAAAAGTATGTGTTCGTGAGTTGACAAGACAATCAGAAATACTGTTACAATGTTTTGCAATTGACTGCAATAGTCCCAAATAAAAAAAGTAAACACTGGCTGTTAAACACATCATTTTGAGAATTTTCAGATATCAAAACGGGGTCGTAGATTAAATAAATTTGGGAACCCCTGTTCTAAATAGTACAACCTTTTGAAATGTCTGACAAAGTTCTACCCAAAACATCATCATATTCAACAAATAAACATATTGATATTTACTACAGTGCTACCATTCAAATAGTTGGGTTGTGTACCTGTAGAACCCCCTTCTCTGAGCGGGTGAAGAGTGTGTTACGGGAGTTGTCAATGGCAATCTGCACTACCGGGTCTGTGGGGCACCAAGATAGAAAAATAGTCAAATTCAATTCAAGAACTAGAGCAAAAGAAAGTTCCAATTCCACAAGGAGCCTCTGAACTATCCTTACCGTCCTCAGAGAAGGAGAACTGGAGCAGAGAGGGGACTAGGAAGGACAGGCTGCTTTTGGAGTGGTTAATCTTCTTACAGCGTTGGCTGAACCAGCCTGCCTCGGCCTGGTAGGCTACCTCATACAGGCAGCCATCTTTCCCTGCCAGGAAGATGCGGCCCAGGTCGGTGGAGGTGATGGCCAGGAGGTAGGTGTTGTCTGTGGGGATGGAGTACAGCGGGTCTGGTAGTAACTGCATCCCTCCAGACATGCTGTCATTCAACCCTGATAAAGAGAGGGAGAGGGAAAGAGAAGTTGAGAGAGTAAATCAATTTCTGAAGTAGTCCATTATGGGTTAAAGACGTTCCAGTGATTTTTATACTTTTCCTGTTGAAAAGCGATATCCCAGGTATAAATACAGTAAACACACAGACACTAAAGGGCAGTGGTGGAAAAAGTACCCAATTGTCATACTTGAATACAAGTAAAAGATAACTTTATAGAAAATTACTCAAGTAAAAGTCATCCAGTAAAATACTACTTGAGTAAAAGTATTTGGTTTTAAAGTACAAATAATTTCAAATTCCTTATATTAAGAAAACCAGACGGCACCATTTTCTTTTTTCATTTAACCAATAGCCAGTGGCACACTCCAACACAATTTACACACGAAGCATGTGTGTTTAGTGAGTCCACCAGATCAGAGGCAGTAGGGTAGGGCTGGGCGATATGGCCAAAATATATCATGGTATTTTTCACATTTTTGACGGTATGACGGAATTTTATGTTTTTGATTAATAAAAGTTGGCTTTATGAGTAGAGCGTGACAACACATTCTAAATGATTTCAATGGGCCTTTCTCCATTAGGATTGTTTTATTCTGTTCAATTCAACTTCAACCTAAAATGATTTCCTGCATTTCCTGCACTCATTTGAGATCATTTCCACACTGCCACTATATGGGCAAAAATACTAGGCTTTATTTAACCAAATGTCGCAATTGCGATTTAGATCAAAACCCTTGGGTGAACTTTTGGAATCATGGAAATATATTTTTTATTATAATTCTATAGTTAGAATATAAATAATGGTGGGCACTTTGAATAGTGTTATTTGACATAACGAATGAAAATGCAATGGACGAGTTATTGTGACATAGGTAGGAACCAAAGTGGTGTTCAGTGTTTCCTAGGGGACCCTATAATCTTTGGCTACATTAAATCTTTATTCATATAGCCAACATATTCATGCTTCACCTATTCCTTTTTGATTTAGAAGATACTATTGGACAAACATGCTGATTTAAGCCTCCACCAGTACTGGTATCAGGCTGTATTAGCTAGCTACGTTTGCTCTGACTCAGTACTTTTGTCAGCTAGTTAGCTAGCCAGCTAATACGATTTAGCTTAACTTGGTAAGGAAATACTAGCTGTTTGCAGATGTAAGAAACACAAACACGGCGTATTACATTTAAGAAACCAAACATTAAAATACCCGTTATAGAAGGTAAAGTAAAAACATTTACATTTACATTTAAGTCATTTAGCAGACGCTCTTATCCAGAGCGACTTACAAATTGGTGCATTCACCTTATGACATCCAGTGGGACAGTCACTTAACAATAGTGCATCTAAAACTTAGGGGGGGTGGGGTGAGAGGGATTACTTAACCTATCCTAGGTATTCCTTAAAGAGGTGGGGTTTCAGGTGTCTCCGGAAGGTGGTGATTGACTCCGCTGTCCTGGCGTCGTGAGGGAGTTTGTTCCACCATTGGGGGGCCAGGGCAGCGAACAGTTTTGACTGGGCTGAGCGGGAGCTGTACTTCCTCAGTGGTAGGGAGGCGAGCAGGCCAGAGGTGGATGAACGCAGTGCCCTTGTTTGGGTGTAGGGCCTGATCAGAGCCTGGAGGTACTGAGGTGCCGTTCCCCTCACAGCTCCGTAGGCAAGCACCATGGTCTTGTAGCGGATGCGAGCTTCAACTGGAAGCCAGTGGAGAGAACGGAGGAGCGGGGTGACGTGAGAGAACTTGGGAAGGTTGAACACCAGACGGGCTGCGGCGTTCTGGATGAGTTGAAGGGGTTTAATGGCACAGGCAGGGAGCCCAGCCAACAGCGAGTTGCAGTAATCCAGACGGGAGATGACAAGTGCCTGGATTAGGACCTGCGCCGCTTCCTGTGTGAGGCAGGGTCGTACTCTGAGGATGTTGTAGAGCATGAACCTACAGGAACGGGCCACCGCCTTGATGTTAGTAGAGAACGACAGGGTGTTGTCCAGGATCACGCCAAGGTTCTTGGCGCTCTGGGAGGAGGACACAATGGAGTTGTCGACCGTGATGGCGAGATCATGGAACGGGCAGTCCTTCCCCGGGAGGAAGAGCAGCTCCGTCTTGCCGAGGTTCAGCTTGAGGTGGTGATCCGTCATCCACACTGATATGTCTGCCAGACATGCAGAGATGCGATTCGCCACCTGGTCATCAGAAGGGGGAAAGGAGAAGATTAATTGTGTGTCGTCTGCATAGCAATGATAAGAGAGACCATGTGAGGTTATGACAGAGCCAAGTGACTTGGTGTATAGCGAGAATAGGAGAGGGCCAAGAACAGAGCCCTGGGGGACACCAGTGGTGAGAGCGCGTGGTGAGGAGACAGATTCTCGCCACGCCACCTGGTAGGAGCGACCTGTCAGGTAGGACGCAATCCAAGCGTGGGCCGCGCCGGAGATGCCCAACTCGGAGAGGGTGGAGAGGAGGATCTGATGGTTCACAGTATCGAAGGCAGCCGATAGATCTAGAAGGATGAGAGCAGAGGAGAGAGAGTTAGCTTTAGCAGTGCGGAGCGCCTCCGTGATACAGAGGAGAGCAGTCTCAGTTGAATGACTAGTCTTGAAACCTGACTGATTTGGATCAAGGAGGTCATTCTGAGAGAGATAGCGGGAGAGCTGGCCAAGGACGGCACGTTCAAGAGTTTTGGAGAGAAAAGAAAGAAGGGATACTGGTCTGTAATTGTTGACATCGGAGGGATCGAGTGTAGGTTTTTTCAGAAGGGGTGCAACTCTCGCTCTCTTGAAGACGGAAGGGACGTAGCCAACGGTCAGGGATGAGTTGATGAGCGAGGTGAGGTAAGGGAGAAGGTCTCCGGAAATGGTCTGGAGAAGAGAGGAGGGGATAGGGTCAAGCGGGCAGGTTGTTGGGCGGCCGGCCGTCACAAGACGCGAGATTTCATCTGGAGAGAGAGGGGAGAAAGAGGTCAGAGCACAGGGTAGGGCAGTGTGAGCAGAACCAGCGGTGTCGTTTGACTTAGCAAACGAGGATCGGATGTCGTCGACCTTCTTTTCAAAATGGTTGACGAAGTCATCTGCAGAGAGGGAGGAGGGGGGAGGGGGCGGAGGATTCAGGAGGGAGGAGAAGGTGGCAAAGAGCTTCCTAGGGTTAGAGGCAGATGCTTGGAATTTAGCGTGGTAGAAAGTGGCTTTAGCAGCAGAGACAGAGGAGGAAAATGTAGAGAGGAGGGAGTGAAAGGATGCCAGGTCCGCAGGGAGGCGAGTTTTCCTCCATTTCCGCTCGGCTGCCCGGAGCCCTGTTCTGTGAGCTCGCAATGAGTCATCGAGCCACGGAGCGGGAGGGGAGGACCGAGCCGGCCTGGAGGATAGGGGACATAGAGAGTCAAGGGATGCAGAGAGGGAGGAGAGGAGGGTTGAGGAGGCAGAATCAGGAGATAGGTGGGAGAAGGTTTGAGCGGAGGGAAGAGATGATAGGATGGAAGAGGAGAGAGTAGCGGGGAGAGAGAGCGAAGGTTGGGACGGCGCGATACCATCCGAGTAGGGGCAGTGTGGGAGGTGTTGGATGAGAGCGAGAGGGAAAAGGATACAAGGCAGTGGTCGGAGACTTGGAGGGGAGTTGCAGTGAGGTTAGTGGAAGAACAGCATCTAGTAAAGATGAGGTCGAGCGTATTGCCTGCCTTGTGAGTAGGGGGAAGGTGAGAGGGTGAGGTCAAAAGAGGAGAGGAGTGGAAAGAAGGAGGCAGAGAGGAAAGAGTCAAAGGTAGACGTGGGGAGGTTAAAGTCGCCCAGAACTGTGAGAGGTGAGCCGTCCTCAGGAAAGGAGCTTATCAAGGCATCAAGCTCATTGATGAACTCTCCGAGGGAACCTGGAGGGCGATAAATGATAAGGATGTTAAGCTTGAAAGGGCTAGTAACTGTGACAGCATGGAATTCAAAGGAGGCGATAGACAGATGGGTAAGGGGAGAAAGAGAGAATGACCACTTGGGAGAGATGAGGATCCCGGTGCCACCACCCCGCTGACCAGACGCTCTCGGGGTGTGCGAGAACACGTGGGCGGACGAAGAGAGAGCAGTAGGAGTAGCAGTGTTGTCTGTGGTGATCCATGTTTCCGTCAGTGCCAAGAAGTCGAGGGACTGGAGGGAGGCATAGGCTGAGATGAACTCTGCCTTGTTGACCGCAGATTGGCAGTTCCAGAGGCTACCGGAGACCTGGAACTCCACGTGGGTTGTGCGCGCTGGGACCACCAGAGTAGGGTGGCCGCGGCCACGCGGTGTGGAGCGTTTGTATGGTCTGTGCAGAGAGGAGAGAACAGAAAAAAAAAAAAACCAAACTGGTCCGTGCATAAATACCGGTATATAGTAAAATACAGTGTACCGCCCAGCCCTACAGTAGGGATGACCAGGATGTTACATTTACATTACATTTAAGTCATTTAGCAGACGCTCTTATCCAGAGCGACTTACAAATTGGTGCATTCACCTTATGACATGTTCTCTTGTCAAGTGTGTGAATTGGATCATTTTCCTGTACTGCTAAGCATTCCAAATGTATTGAGTGCTTTTAGGTGTCAGAGAAAATGTATTGGGTAAAAAGTACATTATTTTCTTTCAGAATGTAGTAAAAGTAGTTGTCAAAAATATAAATAGTAAAGTAAAGATAACTACAATAGTAAAACATACTTTAAATTACTGCTTAAGTACTTTACACCACTGCTAAAGGGTAAAAATATATGTTTTAATAGTGTTCAGGCAACTGCAAAATTCAAGGAGTAGGGCATTCAAGCATTTGGACTGATGGTGACTTGTGATGTCATCAGCCTCCCCTCTTGCTTGAGGAACAATAGAGAACAAAAAAGGAAAGGAGCACCCCCCACTTGTGCCATGTCATGAGGATACACGGAAGACCTATTGAGATGTGCCATTTGTTAAAGGGATACTTTGGGATTTTGGCAATGAGGCCCCTTTATCTACTTCCCCACAGTCAGATGAACACCTGGATACCATTTTTGTCTCTGTCAAATATGAATTAAGTTAGAGGTAGTTTTGGGGGCCAATGCTATCTAGCATTAGCACAATGATTGGAAGTCTATGGGTATTCGCTAGCATGATTAGTTAGCAATTCCACAAGAGCTAGTTAGCAACGACACTAAAACTGCACACAGAGACAACGATGGTGTCCAGGGGTTAATCTGACTTTGGGGGAAGTAGATAAAGGTCTCATTGGCAAAATCCTGAAGTATCCTGTTAAGTAAATCAGGTGTTAAATGAGGTGAAATGGAGACTGGAATAGGACTTTAATACTAATACTAATACCAACAACACAAGTTGCTGTTAAGTAAATCAGGTGTTAAATGAGGTGAAATTGAGACTGGAGTAGGACTTTAATACTAATACCAACAACACAAAGATAAATCTAAACCAAATCAACCAATTTCAAAACTATGTCGAATTGATGACACCGGGTTGTGTGCTTCAGGTCTAGGAGGATCATCATTACTCACCTGCCTGAGCTTTAGGGAAGCTGAGCCCCAGGATCACTACATCCACAGGAGTGGCTAGGACCAACAGGAAGTGGATGTGTGGCTGGAAAATCCCTGTGGAAAGAATTAAGTAATTTTTTCTCTCCCAATGCAGCCATTTAAAAAAAAAATCTCAATATCAAATGATATTTGGGTAACAATTAAGTACCATACTCTTAGATTTTTTACCATTTTAAATTGAAAACAAGACACAAAAATAGCTTCTTAGCAAAGAGGAATTTATCAAGCAAGAATTTTTCTAGGACTGTCTGGGAGTGGTCTGAGTGGGGAGGGGAAACGTAGCTGTTATTGGCAGAGAGGTTTGGAACACTTTCTTATTGGTCTATTACCTAAATGTACAGCCTGGTGATGTCACCAGGCAGGCAAAAACTCTATTCCTTCAAAACAGGCTGAAATATCAGGCTTCCCCACCCCCCCATACAGGTCTTACACTAAATAGGCATTATCCTTCTCACAATATTATTCCAGCTTCAGTGTGGGAATAAGTTTATTAGGTACCCAACCCTGTTCACAAAAAAGGCTCGCTCCTACAGAGTCCATGAACCCATCTTGCCTGCTGTCATTGGTACATGCTGGTGGCGGTGGTGTAAGGATTGTTTTCCTGGCACACGTTCGGTTTCTTGATACCAATTGGGCAACAAACACATTGTAGAATCCATGCCCCAGAGAATTCAGACTATTCTGGAGGCAAGGGGGGGGGGGGGGGGGGTCTGACCCTGTACTAGATAGGCGCACCTAATATCTATGCACAGTACAAATCAAAGGTTTGGAAACCTACTCATTTCAGGGTTTTCCTGTATTTTTCACTATTTTCAACAGTAGTAGAATAGTAGTGAATAGATCAAAATGATTAAATAACACATATGGAATCATGTAGTAACCAAAACAAAGTGTTAAATAAAAAAATATGAGATTCTTCAAAGAAAGTCCCTTTATCTTGATGACAGCTTTGCACACTCTTAGCATTATCTCAATCAGCTCTCTGGTTACAGCCTCATTCTAAAATTGAATAAATTGTTTTACCCCCCCATAATGACAAAGCAAAATTAGGTTTAGAAAACGTTGCACATTTATTACAAATTTAAAAAGGGTCAATATCAAATTTACATACGTATTCAGACCCTTTACTCAGTACTTTGTTGAAGAACCTTTGGCAGTGATTACAGCATTGAGTCTTCTTGGGTATGATGCTACAAGCTTGGCAAACCTGCATTTATTTGGAGAGTTTCTCCCATTCTTCTCTGCAGATCCTCTCAAAGCTCTGTCAGGTTGGATGGGGAGTGCTGCTGCACAGCCATTTTCAGGTCTCTCCAGAGATGTTCGATCTGGTTCAAGTCCGGGCTCTGGCTGGGCCACTCAAGGACATGCAGCGACTTGTCCCGAAGCCACTCCTGCGTTGTCTTGCCTGTGTGCTGATGGTCCTTGTCCTTTGTCACAGTCTGAGGTCCTGAGCGCTCTGGAGTGGGTTTTCATCAAGGATCTCTTTTTACTTTGCTCCGTTCATCTTTGCCTTGATCCTGACTAGTCTCAAAGTCTCTGCCACTGAAAAACATCCCCACAGCATGATACTGCCACCACCATGTTTCACTGTAGGGGTGGTGCCAGGTTACCTCCAAACATGACACTTGGCATTCAGGCCAAATAGTTTAATCTTGGTTTCATCAGACCAGAGAATCTTGTTTCTCATGGTCTGAGTCTTTAGGTGTCTTTTGGCAAACTCCAAACAGGTTTTCATGTGCCTTTTACTGAGGAGTGGCTTCCGTCTGGCCACTCTACCATAAAGGCCTGATTGGTGGGGTGCTGCAGAGATGGTTGTCTTTCTGGAAGTTTCTCTATCTCCTCAGAGGAAATTTAGACCTCTGTCCGAGTGACATCGGGTTCTTGGTCACCTACTTGACCAAGGCCCTTCTCCCCCGATTGCTCAGTTCGGCCGGGCGGCCAGCTCTAGGAAGGGTCTTGTAGTTCCAAACTTCTTCCATTTAAGAATGATGGAGGCCACTGTGTTCTTGGGGACCCTTCAATGCTGCAGAAATGTCTTGGTACCCTTCCCCAGATCTGTACCTCGACACAGTCCTGTCTTGGATCTTCCAGACAATTCCATCGACCTCATGGCTTGGTTTTTGCTCTGACATGCACTGTCAACTGTGGGACCTTATATAGACAGGTGTGCCTTTCCAAATCATGCCCAATCAAAATAATTTACCACAGGTGGACTCCAATCAAGTTGTAGAAACATCTCAAGGATGGTCAATGGAAACAGAATGTACCTGAGCTCAATTTGAGTCTCATTGCGAAAGGTCTGAATGCTTAAGGTATTTCTGTTTATTATTTTTAATACATTTGCTAAATTAAAAAAAAAAAAAAAAACTGTTTTCGCTTTGTCATTATGGGATATTGTGTGTAGATTGCAGAGGATGTTTTGTTATTTAATCCATTTTAGAATACGGCTGTAAGGTAACAAAATATGAAAAAAGTAATGTGGTCTGAATACTTTCCGCAGGCACTGTATACTAGAGGTCGACCGATTAATCGGAATGGCTGATTTCAAGTTTTCATAACAATCGGAAATCTGTATTTTTGGGTGCCGATTTTATTTTTACACCTTTGTTTAATCTTTATTTAACTAGGCAAGTCAGTTAAGAACACATTCTTATTTTCAATGACGGCCTAGAAAGTGGGTTAACTGCCTGTTCAGGGGCAGAATGACAGATTTTCACCTCGTCTGCTCGGGTGATCCAATCTTGCAACCTTACAGTTAACTAGTCTAACGCAATAACGACCTGCCTCTCTCTCGTTGCACTCCACAAGGAGACTGCCTGTTACGCGAATGCAGTAAGCCAAGGTAAGTTGCTAGCTAGCATTAAACTTATCTTATAAAAAAAACAATCATAATCACTAGTTAACTACAAATGGTTAATGATATTACTAGATATTATCTAGAGTGTCCTGCGTTGCATATAATCTGACTGAGTATACAAGTATCTGACTGAGCGGTGGTAGGCAGAAGCAGGCGCGTAAACATTTATTCAAACAGCACTTTCATGCGTTTTGAAGGCAGCTCTTCGTTGTGCGTCAAGCATTGCGCTGTTTTTGACTTCAAGCCTATCAACTCCCGAGATGAGGCTCGTGTAACCGAAGTGAAATGGCTAGCTAGTTAGCACGCGCTAATTGTCGTTGTGTTGCTGGTTCGAGTCCAGGGAGGAGCGAGGAGAGGGACGGAAGCTATACTGTTACACTCGCAATACTAAAGTGCCTATAAGACCATCCAATAGTCAAAGTTTAATGAAATACAAATGGTATAGAGTGAAATAGTCCTATAATTCCTATAATAGCTGCAACCTAAAACTTCTTACCTGGGAATATTGAAGACTCATGTTAAAAGGAACCACCAGCTTTCATATGTTCTTATGTTCTGAGCAAGGAACTGAAACGTTAGCTTTCTTACATGGCACATATTTTACATGGAACATAATGCACTTTTACTTTCTTGCCCAACACTGTTTTTGCATTATTTCAACCAAATTGAACATGTTTTATTATTTACTTGAGGTTAAATTGATTTTATTGATGTATTATATTAAGTTAAAATAAGTGTTCATTCAGTTGTTGTAATTGTCATTATTACAAATAAATACATTTTTAAAAATGGGCGATTAATCGGTATCGGCTTTTATGGTCCTCCAATAATCGGTATCAGCGTTGAAAAATCATAAATCGGTCGACCTCTACTGTATTAACATACAAAAATCACATTTTTGACTGCACTGGGCCTTGAATCCAAACACCTACAGAGCTGTTGTAATTTTAAATATAGGAAACACAGCTCAGGTGAACGTGTGTTGCCATTTTACCTGCTTTAGGTTTGACCAGCCCCACGGACAGGATGGTTTCACTGAGTCCGTCAAAATATGCAACGTCCCCCCTGTGGAACAAAGTGATGACAGTGTCCAATGAAAATGGGTCCATGTTTACTGCTCCTGCAATGTTTTTTTGAACAAAATAACTTAATTTATGAGTGCTTGGTACTCACCCATCCTCATAATTCCACATGAAGATATCGTTGTCAATGGTGAGCCATGCTCGACAGATTTCAGGGAAAACTCCCATCATACAATTGCACTGCATATCTGTTAGGGGAAGGTTAAGGACTAGGCAGCTTTTCTGAAATGGTGGTTAGTTTTACACAATTCACATAATCCTGCACAGACATTTCAGTTATATGGTTGAGACCTGGACAGTTGGACACAGCTCCCTCTGTGTATTCTGATTCAGAGGAGTTGGGTTCAATGCGGAAGACAATTCAGTTGAAGGCATTCAGTTGTACAACTGACTAGGTATCCCCCTTTCCTTTCCCTAGTCTCTGAAAAGGATACGGCTGAATTGCTCCACCAGCTCAGGGGGTAGGGGAACCCTTCGGACTGCACTGAGCTCAGGAAGGTTTGGCACGCTGATCAGCCCAGGTCCCTGAAGAGGGTAGTCCATGTCTGACCCCCCAGACAAAGATGGCATGTCTGCAACACAGAGTGGGGAGTGAACTAACGTCTGCTAAATGGCATATATTATTATTATTATTATTATGTGGCTGTAGCCTCCCTACGCACAGTAAGCTGGCTACAGCCAAAATATCAGGGCTAAAGTGTCTTGTGAGATTAATTGATATGACAAACTTGAACAACATATAACCTTGCACCGCCAATTACTTGACTTACTGTGTGAGGGGACATTAAGAAGCTCTGAGAGGTCAGGGAAGCAGCGGTCATCCTGGAGGTGTCTGTCTATGAGCCGGCCAGAGCTCTCCAGCGCTTCCGCAAGGGCAGCAGCAGGACTGCTGGGTCCCAAGGTGGACGGCATGTTTGACACTGTGGGACTGATGAGATTCGCATGAGAAATTGAACATATTTCAGCCCCACTGTGACGTCAGCCGTGGTCAAAATCCAACCACAAACAAACCAGACTGTCACCGCAGGTGCAACTTTACGGACAGACATGTCCCCTAACTTGCAAACTATACGACATATGAAAGGCAGTACGGACATAGACGGTTGATTATATGGCAAACACAGAGAGTAGCCAACTAGCAAGCTCTATTTAGCCTGTCCAACCCCGTCACCACGTTCTGCAATGACTCTGTAGGTAGTTAAAGTTGGCGAGCTAACGTTAGCTAGCCAATTAAGTTAACACTTTTGTTTATCAAAATAAGGCTGGTGGAAGTTATAAAAGTACGTGTGAAACTAACTTGTGAAACTGGATGAGTTAGCTATATAAACTAGTTATATAGTAGGTTAATAGCACATAATAGCACACCTTGCTAACACTAAAATAGCTAAAAACGCGGGCTAAACCCTGTTTATTCTAAGCTGCGAGCTAACGTTAGCTAGCTAACGTTAAGTTAGATTTGTTGAATAACGTTCGCTACTTTTCTTACAGCTTACCGTACAGAAAGCAGTCCGGACGTAATTAATTGTTAACACAATGTGTGATAAGCAAAATATTCTAGTCTTCGGTGTAAACAAGTGTAGCAGCTAGCCCGCCAGCCTCATGACACTTTTGAACAGGGTGAAAGGTTATAGGATGTACTTCCTGTGTAATTTCAAATACGCTTTAGAAGTGAATTTCTACATGCTCTCTACACTAATGGCATTTTCAAAGGTGTTGAACTTTTCATAATATTTCGTTGCTCAGACTAAAACGACTGGCCTTTTCACTTTTTTTTCAGCCGATAGTATCTGTTCTTGCAGCACAACGGACACTGTAATTACAATTTCTGTCCACTAAGAAGCGCCAGCGTATTAACTAACTATAGGTTTGGACATGGTACACACATACCAGTTGAAGTGCTGAACGCATGTGCGAAATATCCAAATCCTCTCCTTTCGGGCAGAAACAGAGCGCTCTGATTTTGGGCGGCAGATAGCAAGGAGCGTTGGGCCAGTAACCGAAAGATTGCCAGATCGAATCCCCAAGCTGACCATGTTAAAAGCTGTACTTCTACCCCTGAACAAGGCCGTTAATCCACTGTTCCACGGACGTGGATGTCGATTACTGCAGCACTTCTCTGATTCAGAGGGGTTAGGTTAAATGTGGAAGATACATTTCAAATCATTCAGTTGTACAACTAACTAGGTATCCCCCTTTCACTAATGAGCTACTCCCATTACTTTTTTTAGCCTGAAACAACAACAAAAAAACAGCCTGGCATTCAGCACTTGACAGATTTGTTGGGACAGGCAACAAACTGTTTCTTTACGACACAAAACCATATTTATATTTTTCTGAATATTAATTTTCTTATGCGGATCGTCCATCACGTTCATAGAGTACATGGTTATACTAAATCCAGTTCATTACAAAAACTGTCAGTGGCATACAGAAACAAGATAACAGATGGATTCACCACTGCTTTTTGCAAGGCCCTATCTGAAACTGAGTTGATGAGCGATGGATTTGAGTTCTCGGAGTTGCAAACACCTAGGTAATCAAACACCGTGGACTACTAAATTACCACAATAAACCAAAGACAAAATTGACCATATTACAATTCTACTACTAGGGAATCAAAATACTGTAGCCCTTTCCATCATCCTGGACCTTCCACGTATAATATCAAAAACTAAAACAGAAAAGAACCAACAAAATTGACAAACAACAAATGACAAGTTGACAACAGATACTACATGGTGGCGCACCATCACCATGAAAAGAATAAAATAAAGTCAAATGCAAACGAGACAAGTAACAAAGAGAAGTAAAAAAATTTATTGCAGTATTTGATCCGCCAGAAGTGCTGGGGATGCCTTTTAGTTCTCTTGGGTGACCTAATACATCAAAATCTAAATTTACAAAAAACTCCCCTGCATGTAGGCCACATATACTGCATGCTTCGCTTTCAACCGAATAAATTATATCCAAGAGACTCCATTGTACAGCATGGGTAAACAAAAGGGAATAAAACAAAATAAAAAGGTAAAAGTTTTAAAAGTAGCTTCCCTGGAAACTAAGCTAAATAAATCCATCCGGTGCTAGGTTAAACTCCAAGAACACTTTATTAAGAACATTAACAGACTAATTTTCAACATTCACTTTGTTTATTTTTTTAAACAGAATTTTTGTCAGCGATATAAACATTTTTGTCATTTTTTTTGTTAAACTATGATACAGTGGGAAAATCAAACAACCGAGTTTGCTGCACAACAGCGAAGGAGCTCCCACACAATGTTTTCCAAACATTTCCTTCTTGTGTTTTTTCTGTTTAACTTAAACATATCCTGGATCCAGATTAAATGTTCGTCACAGACCAAAAGTTCACAATACTTGCTCTCTATCTCGTGCTTACATTTCATGTTTTGCGTGTCTGTAGTATTTTTTGTATTTTCTGTATTAGAAAAACGTTGGTTCCTCATAAGAGAGTTTGGCTGCAAAGAGTTTATCTGTCTGAGAGTAACCGTAGAGTCGATTAGGAAGTTCCGTCCTTGGCTGAGTACAGTGACCGTAAAGTCTGCACCACTCTGTTCGTCAGCTTGTGTGCACTCGTCAAGGGTATTTTCTTGTAAATAATGTCCGACTCCTTGATAGTGTCCACCCAAGGCACAGTTTTGCGTCCGTCCCGTTTCTTAGCCTCAGCCCAGACTCCAGAGTAGGACCCAGCCATCCAGTGCACCCTGTAGCCCGTGTTGGTCTTCTGGATGACGCGGGCGATCTGTGGCCGGTCCTTGTACTTGGGGCAGCAGAGGGCGATGACGTCCATGGAACCTACCGTCTCGTTCATGTGACCTGATGCCTCCGCAGAGTCGCCGTGCTTCCTGGATCTTCGTGATAACTGGGGAAAGAAACAGCAGTGTTACTACAACACCCAGCTAACTACTGCACCGAGGGCAGTGAGAGTAGATACAGTGCCTTCAGAAATTATTCACACTCCTTGACATTTTCCACATTTTGTTGTGTTACAGTCTGAATTTAAAATGTATTAAAAGTAGTTGTCACTGGCCTACACACCATACCGCATAGTGTGAAAGTGAAATTGTGTAATTAGATTTTTAAAATTATTTTTATTTATTTTTACAAATGAATTGAAAATGAAAAGCTGAAATGTCTTCAGTCAGTAAGCATTCAACCCCTTTGTTATGGATAGCCTAAATAAAGTCAGGAGTAAACATTTGCCTACCAAATCACATATTGAATGACTATCTCATCTCTGGTATCCACACATTTAATTATCTGTAAGGTCCCTCAGTTGAGCAGTGAATTTCAAACACAGATTCAACCAGGGATGTTTTCCAATGCCTCGCAAAGAAGGGTACCTATTGGTAGATGGGTAAAAATGTAAATAAAATAAAAACATTGAATATCCCTTTGACCATGGTGAATCACGCTTTGGATGGTGTATCAATACACCCAGTCAGGAAGGAAATCGTTCAGGGATTTCCCCATGAGGCCAATGGTGACATTAAAACAGTTACAGAGTTTAATGGTTGTGATAGGAAAAAACTGAGGATGGATCAACAACACTGTAGTTACTCCACAATACTAACCTAATTGACAGAGTGAAAAGAAGGAAGCCTGTACAGAATAAAAATATTCCAAAAGATTCATCCTTTTCGCAACAAGGCACTAAAGTAATACTGCAAAACTTTTGGCCAAGCAATTAACTTTTTGTCCTGAATACAAAGTGTTATGTTTGGGACAAATCCAATCCAACAGATTACTGAGTGTGTACCATGCTCCATATTTTCATGCACGGTGGTGGCTGCATCATGTTATGGGTATGCTTGTAATCGTTAAGGACTGGGGAGACTTTCAGGATACTAAAGAAATGGAATGGGTCTAAGCACAGGCAAAATCATAGAGGAAAACCTGGTTCAGTCTGCTTTACACCAGACACTGTCAATAACAAAAAATACAAGGCCAAATCTACACTGGAATTGCTTACCAAGAAGATAGTCTATATTCCTGAGTGGCTGAGTTACAGTTACATCTACTTGAAAATCTATGGCAAGACCTGAAAATGGTTGTCAAGCAATGATCAACAAAGGTGCTTCTACAAAGTATCGACTCTTATGTAAATGAGTTATTTCTGTATTTCATTTTCAGCAAACATGTTTCCACTATCTGGGTGAGAAAAAAAACTAAACGTGGAATAAGTCAAGGAGTATGAATACTTTCTGAAGGCACTGTAGGTTTCAGTAGCCAACATGGAAGTCAACAGCCTTCTAAAACGTTATTAACAGGGACAATAACAGCTGTAAGACAGCTGCAATAGGCTGCCTGGGGCTCACCCCTGGGGTTTTCTCGTCTCCGTCGCTCTCGTCGTCGTCCGTCTCTATAGGAGCCTGATGGTGGTTCTTGTGGTCCTGGTGACTGGACCCTCCCAGCAGTGAAGTGATGGCTTTGTTTCTGGCGTTAGCGCTGGCCGACGCCTCACCTTCCTCATCCTCTTCATCAGGGTCCAAGTGCTCCATCAGTAACTTGAACTGAGAGAGACAAGAATATTAACCAGTCTGCTGCGCTCAGAGACAACACTAGGTCACCTTACTGCAGGGATCATCAACTAGATTCAGTCGTGGGCCAATATTTTCTTGAGCGGATGGTCGGAACATAATTTCATATAATTTGGAGACTGCAAATTGACCGCAAGAAGCCCAAACAGATATCACATTTGACTAAAACAATCATTTCAAACCTTGCTTACATTTTATATGATCACATGTCTATTATGCGTGGGAATACTTGGGAACAGATTTCATAAATTAAAATAACTTGGAGCTGATTTCCTGGTGTTTTTACAGTCTTATGTCCAACAATAAAACATGAAAAAAATTGGGAGGATTTAGAAAACTTTGGGGGCCAAAGTTGCCAGTTGGCAAACTCTGCCTTACTGCCTAACCCTTTTACAAACGACAAAAATAAACCCCATCTGGCTCAATTCAGGAAATAAAACAAATTCCAAACACAATTTTCCAAAATTCCATTATTTCCTTTATACGACCCAAAACAAAAACTAAAGAGACTTTCAGAAAAAATGAAGAGTGAGAGTGATCTCTTACATCTAGGTACTGTTTGACGATCCTCCTCTTGATGTCGTAGGTCAGTTCAACGTTGGCCAGGTCAGAGGTTAAAAAATCCAATGTCTGACGTGGGCTGAAGTGTACGTGACTCTTCCTGTTCACAGCCTTCTCGTACACCTTAGCCGATTCCGTCGGAGAGTACTTCTGGATTTTACTACATGAGCGGATGAAGAGGTTAAGTTTAGGTTATTTCTTCATTAACTGAGAAATTGGCATGGCAACATAAAAAGACAGAATTATTATCAGTATCATATTGTGATATTCCTAGCTCGGTCTTGTCCAGTGAGACGGTAAGGTGAGATGTTATGTAGTGACGTACCTGTCTGAGAAGCCATAGAGGTTCTTTAGGTGCTGCTTGAGAACCAGCAGCAGAAGGATACCCTGCGAGGCGTTGGCAAAGTCCAACAGGGGGATGGGGTTGTCAGGCAGACGCTGCATCACCTTGTCCAAGTCCTCCATCTCCAGGTCAGAGTCAGAGTCAGACTCCACGTGGGCCTGGGCCCGGTGTTTGGGCTTCTTGGGCCTGTGGACCACCTCATCGTCACTGCTGTTGGAGCGGCTGCTGTGACGCCCCTCTTCCTCAGAGTTATCCTCCTCCGAGTGGTACTTCCTCTCTTTCGGCTTCTTCTCCCGCCGCCTCGGCTCTTTGAGAAGGGACTGTAGAGAGGACAGAGGAGTGAGTCAGTCATTCACAAACAAACAAAAGCTAGTGTTGGGGATTATTATAGTGTATAAAACCCACTATAGCTTGTATGTCTTTAAAAGTCACATTATAGGTCGTGTTTTTACAAACCACATGTGGCTACGTGTGATCTTGTGTGTATGACCTACCTCCTTGAAGGACTGCAGCAGGTTGCTGCCAGACACAGACAGGGTGATGTCTATGTGGTGCATGATGAACAGGGGCTCCTCCTGGCTCTGGTAGGGGAAACAGGCCAGGTTGTCTGCTATGTACAGGAGCATGTTTACCTCCATCTTCTGCAGGGGGGGAAAAGTCACAATAACAACGATTACCTTCACCAAACTCCTACATTTGTCTATCTGTTCATTCTGTCTATGTATACTGCTATAATACTGATTCTTCACAATGTGTATCTAGGGGAAGGAGGGACTCACCGAGCTGTCATCAAACAGGTTGAGCAGTGAGATGAGGAAGGCTCGTCGGTGCTGCCGGTTGGTTCGGACCATAGAGAAGAGGTGGGCGCAGAGGGCCGAGGTGGTCTCGTCCTGCCGGTAGCCACGGATCACCGTACCCTTAGCTGACCAGATAGCTTGCTGTACCTGGTAGGACATCTTCATCCCCGCCACGGCCTTCATCTGGATACACAAACAAACACAATGCGTTATATACATTGATAACATACAGTAGATCATCACACTACCAAGCCTGTTGAGAGGCCAGGCCACTCTTTCTACCCTGAGACCGGCCCACAGACACTCACATGGATGAAGCCGGTGTACTTCTTATCAATCTCCACCAGCTGCTGGTCAGCCTTGTTCCTCATGGTGGGCTCTGGGTCCGTTCCCATGGCAATCAGGTAGGGCACACACTGAAAAAGAAGATGGATCAACAGCAGTTACAAAACTGTTGACAACAGTGATGCTTTTCTTCATTATAATCACACATGTATTTTTTACATGGCCAGAGTTTAGGAATGACTTGTCTGAGAAGAGTAGCCCAATGGTATGCTGTATGGGTTTCTGAAGTGTTATGTACCTGCACAGGATGGATGAGGCCCTGGTTGAGCGTCAGAGCGATGACGTTGAGGGCAAAGTGTCGAACGTTGGACTGTGTGTGGAAGAAGGCCTCCAGCACCTGCTTCAGGTACAGTTGCATGATGGAGCTGCTCATGCCTGAAGAGATGTCCCCCATCTCCTTCAGGTCCTCCTGCTTCGACAGCTTCTTCCCTGCAGACGCACAAAGGCGAGAACCATTAGGAACCCTGAGCCTGGTTCAGTCATGTGGAAACTAGCCACTAGACATCATGGAGGCATGCACCTAACTAACACACCCAATATCCTGTGCCCCATTTTAACACTTTATTATATTGCTGTGCTTGTGTGTTTTATTTGACCTGTATTGATGTGAATAAATGAACTTTTGCTTGGACCACCAATATGAACATGCATACACTCTATTTTGTAAGTCACTTTGGATAAGGAAATGTATTAGATTGAATAGACGCAGAGGTGAGACTCACACTGTTGGTCGGCCTCCTGCATGCGAGAATCCTCCTCCTGCAGGTATGTCTGCAGGTTCTTCAGCACCTGGATCTTCAGGTTGACGGAGCTCTTCCTGTCCGACAGGATGCCGTTGTACAGAGTCTTCACATCCTGCATGAACATCAGCCCTGGGTACTGGATGAACTGGAAGCCTGGAGAACGGAGAGAGGGGGATGGGGTGTAAGAGAGAAGGAAAAAGATATCAGCCCAAGCACCAAGGAACCAGGGGAACAAAAGCCATTGGTGGTGGATGACAGAAGTTTGTTAGAACAACTTGTGGTCTGTGCTAGGGTGAAGTAAGGTTATCTTTACCTAGACCAATGATGGCCTTGGTCTGAACTTCCTCATCTTCATGTTTGGTGAAGTACAGCAGAAGTTCCATCACTTTGTCCTTTATCACAACCTGAAGGAAAAAGCAACAGTGACCAACAATGCATCAAGTATTCAGGTCTTTAAAAATCCCCAACAATACAAAAATATATCTCCCTTCTATTTCCTGGCTCTACCTTGCTGGGCCCCTTGAACTCCTCCTGGTCAAAGTCAAAGTGGCGACAGAGCGCCCCCACAGTGAACAGCGAGCGCAGCAAGGCCGGTTTGTTAGCAGCCAGAACAGGGTTGTTGCAATCCTCGGAGTGCTGGGTCTTCAGCTTGGTCAGGGCACCATAGTAACGGTTGAAACAAGCCCAAACAAACTTGTAGTTGTGAGTGACCCGGTTCACGACAGCGCCGAGACAGCTCACACAGTGTTGCACAACCTGCGGAAAAAAAAGATGACAGAACAACTAAAAACCGGTCCTTCACATTTGATTTGGTTTCTTCACGGTTATTTTAGCATTGAACCTGGCTACAAGCTGTAGCCTTTACTAGAGATGTACCGTCATGCCGTATTTGATGGTGAGCTTCATCAGGTCTTCCTCTATGGTGGTGAGGAAGGTCTCAGAGGGGTGCTCCATCAGAGGGATAACCAGCTCCAGGATCTTGGCCACGTTACAGATCACCATGAAGTCACTCTGGGTCTGAAAACAAGATCAAATTCATATTGATACAGTCACAGAGATTTCTAATGTGAGAGAAAGCTTGACCTGTTGGTCATGTTGTTGTATAAAACGTGTACTGACAATAATCAACCACTAGATGGCCCTAGAGCGCTATCTAAAATCAGGTGGCTAATTTTTGCTTGAACTTTCTTACACCGGTCTCAGTGTTTCAACAAATTGAGGAAAGAATGTTGGCGTGGGTCCTTACGTTGCACTTGGTGGTGAGGTAAGGCTGCATGGTCATGGCATGTTTGACCATCAGCTGGGCTCGATTCTTACTGAACAGGAAGAGGGTGGTGATGCAAGACACCAAACGATTAGAGTTCACCCCCTTGTTCTCAATATCTGAAACAGAAACACAGACCCTTCCTTCAGTCTCAACTGGACTTTCTATCATATCATAAATCAACAGTACATTGACGTGTCAGGATAAATGGTGATTCGCAATCTAAACTGTGAGTGACCTCCATACCAGCGAGAGACTCTTCGTATTTGAGGATGTGTTCCACTAGATTGTCCACCAGCTGAACGCAGGCCTTTCTGGCTGGTTTATAGGAAGCATCTTCCTCAGTCTTCAGCAGCTAAGTAAGGGGGAGGTTTTGAAGTGAGGCACACAACGTAAATCTTTCGGGAACCTGTTTGTAACAGCTCTCACAAGAGAAAAGTGATATATATGAACAAGTCACAGTAGACCTGGAGTAAACAGCATAACTTCCCCCTGTGCTTAAAACTTTCCCACGACCACAAATAAATGGGACAACAATGAACCTGAGCCAATGCGAAAAAAGTTCTGAATGTGACTCGAGGCCAACTACCACCACGTAACACACGACGACAACTGGAAATACTCACGTTTTGAAGCAGCTGCTCAAACCAGTCATAGCCTGTATCTTTGCATGCAGACACCTAGGAAAGATGATGTCATCAGGTCAAGACATGTCGAACAGGCAACCCTCAAATACAGACTGAGATGTACATTGGAAAGATGTACATTGTAAAGTTATTTGACAGTTTGATAGTTTGAGCCCTGGAACTCACCACGTCTGTGATGTTGAGGATCTTACGGGTCATGGCGTCTTTATCGTGATTGGGTGTAGGGGTGAACCAGAGTTTCTGGAAGGTCTCATTCACAAGTTTCTGAAGAAGAAAGTGGAGCAAACTTTGAAATTTGCACACAAATGCGCACACGACAACAGGTAACGTTCTGCAGCCCTGTGAAGTATCCATCTGCAAATGAAACACGGACATTTATTACAGACGGATACAGACGGATACACACCTTGATGCCCTCCTCGTCGTTGACCCTGCGGATCATCTTGACACACATCTCAGTGATCTTGTTGAAGGTGGGTTGCTCCAGACAGATGTCTCTCAAGATCTTGATCACCCTCTTCCTCACACTGATACCCGTGTCCTAGAAACAAGAGGGGTGCAATGAGGTCAGATGGGATGCAACATTCACCATATATTTACACACTTTCACTCCAGGGCTACCTCTGCCTTACAAGCGACCATGATATATATTATAAAAAATAAATGAAACATTAAATAAGTAATGTCATATTAACAAAACGACAATCTGAGTTACTTTCGTTGAGTAGAGGAGAAATGATAGCTGTTCAAATTCATTGTGTTTACGTTTGAGAAGCCTGCAGTTCTCCAGCAGAGCCCTGGGTGGCAGTGTGGAGAAAATAATATTACCTTAGGTGAACTTTTACACTTGGAATGAACTCTCAGCTAGAGGTGGGAAGTGTCATCGGCCCAGTTCCATTTCTCACTACTCTGTCTCAGCTGATGCCTTCTCATTCTCCTAGAAAAGGCTCTGAGCCGTGTTATCCTCTTGTTTGCACATTGCTCAAAGAGTTGCACTTCACAGCTGTGTTTAGGGTGTCACGCTGTGACTCTGTATCTGTGCATAAAGATGTGTGATAGTCTGCTTGCTCAGGTGTGTATTATGGCGCGTGTGTGTTCGTTACCAGTATTCTCTCGATCAGCATGTCGTAGTACTGCTCTGTGAGTTGGGGTCTGCTCAGCACAAAGCGTCCCAGCAGCTCCACTGCAGCCTCGCGAACACTGGTGGAGTTGTCCATCAGACGACCATGGACCCCACGCTGCATGTCCAACTGATGAGAGGAGAGGATGAGGACTGAGGAGACACTTATGCACAGACAAACAGGTATATATATAGGTATATAATTCACCCCCTTGACATTTTTCCTATTTTGTTGCCTTATACCTGGAATTAAAATTGTTTTTTTTGGGGAGTTTGTATCATTTGATTTACACAACATGCCTACGACTTTGAAGCAAAATATTTTTTATTGTGAAACAAACAAGAAATATGACACACACTAAAAAAAAAAAACATACATAACTATTCACCCTCCCAAAGTCAATACTTTGTACAGCCACCTTTTGCAGCAATTACAGCTGCAAGTCTCTTGGGGTATGACTCTACAAGCTTGGCACATCTTGCCCATTCTTCAAGGCAAAACTGCTCCAGCTCCTTCAAGTTGGATGGGTTCTGCTGGTGTACAGCAATCTTTAAGTTAAACCACAGATTCTCAATTGGATTGAGGTCTGGGCTTTGACTAGGCCATTCCAAGACATTTGATTTTTTTACATTTTATTTCACCTTTATTTAACCAGGTAGGCTAGTTGAGAACAAGTTCTCATTTGCAACTGCGACCTGGCCAAGATAAACCATAGCAGTGTGAACAGACAACACAGAGTTACACAAGGAGTAAACAATTAACAAGTCAATAACACAGTAGAACAAAGAAAAAAAAAGAGAGTCTATATACATTGTGTGCAAAAGGCATGAGGAGGTAGGCGAATAATTACAATTTTGCAGATTAACACTGGAGTGATAAATGATCAGATGATCATGTACAGGTAGAGATACAGGTGTGCAAAAGAGCAGAAAAGTAAATAAATATAAACAGTATGGGGATGAGGTAGGTAAATTGGGTGGGCTATTTACCAATAGACTATGTACAGCTGCAGCGATCGGTTAGCTGCTCAGATAGCAGATCTTTGAAGTTGGTGAGGGAGATAAAGTCTCCAACTTCAGCGATTTTTGCAATTCGTTCCAGTCACAGGCGGCAGAGAACTGGAACGAAAGGCGGCCAAATGAGGTGTTGGCTTTAGGGATGATCAGTGAGATACACCTGCTGGAGCGCGTGCTACGGGTGGGTGATGCCATCGTGACCAGTGAACTGAGATAAGGCGGAGCTTTACCTAGCATGGACTTGTAGATGACCTGGAGCCAGTGGGTCTGGCGACGAATATGCAGCGAGGGCCAGCAGACTAGAGCATACAGGTCGCAGTGGTGGGTGGTATAAGGTGCTTTAGTAACAAAATGGATGGCACTGTGATAAACTGCATCCAGTTTGCTGAGTAGAGTATTGGAAGCTATTTTGTAGATGACGTCGCCAAAGTCGAGGATCGGTAGGATATTCAGTTTTACTAGGGTAAGTTTGGCGGTGTGAGTGAAGGAGGCTTTGTTGTGGAATAGAAAGCAGACTCTAGATTTGACTTTAGATTGGAGATGTTTGATATGAGTCTGGAAGCAGAGTTTACAGTCTAGCCAGACACCTAGGTACTTATAGATGTCCACATATTCTAGGTAGGAACCATCCAGGGTGGTGATGCTAGTCGGGCGTGCGGGTGCAGGCAGCGAATGGTTGAAAAGCATGCATTTGGTTTTACTAGCGTTTAAGAGCAGTTGTAGGCCACGGAAGGAGTGTTGTATGGCGTTGAAGCTCGTTTGGAGGTTAGATAGCACAGTGTCCAAGGAAGGGCCGGAAGTATACAGAATGGTGTCGTCTGCGTAGAGGTGGATCAGTGAATCGCCTGCAGCAAGAGCAACATCATTGATATATACAGAGAAAAGAGTCGGCCCGAGAATTGAACCCTGTGGCACCTAAATGTTTCCCCTTAACTTCTTATGGCTGCAGGGGCGGTATTGAGTAGCTTGGATGAAAGGTGCCCAGAGGTGCCCAGAGTAAACGGCCTGCTCCTCAGTCCCAGTTGCTAATATATGCATATTATTATTAGTATTGGATAGAAAACACTCTGAAGTTTCTAAAACTGTTTGAATGATGTCTGTGTGTATAACAGAACTCATATGGCAGGCAAAACCTGAGAAGAAATCCATACAGGAAGTGGGAAATCTGAGGTTGGTCGATTTTCGAACCCAGCCCCTATTGAATACACAGTGGGATATTGGCTATGTTGCACTTCCTAAGGCTTCCACTAGATGCCAACCATCTTTAGAAACTTGAATGAGGCTTCTACTTTGTTGTGGACCCGGATGGGAGCTGTTTGAGTCAGTGGTCTGGCAGAGAGCCAGGTCCTGGTCACGCACATTTCACATGATAGCGACCTGTGTTCCATTGCTTCTCTATAGACATAGGAATTCTCCAGTTGGAACGTTATTGAAGATTTATAATAACAACATCCTAAAGATTGACAAGTTTCTTCAACCTGTAATATAACCTTTTGAAGTTTTCATCCGACGTTCGGCTGTACCTGCACGAGCGTTTGGATTTGTGTACTAAACGCGCTAACGAAAGTAGCTACTTGGACATAAATAATGGACATTATCAAACAAATCAAGCATTTATTGTGGAACTAGGATTCCTGGGAGTGCATTCTGATGAAGATCATCAAACGTAAGGGATTATTGATAATGTTATTTCTGATTTCTGTTGACTCCAACATGGCGGATAATAAAAAAAAAAAATCTGAGCGCCTTCTCAGATTATTGCATGGTTTGCTTTTTCCGTAAAGGTTTTTTGAAATCTGACACAGCGGTTGCATTAAGGAGAGGTATATCTATATTTCCATGTCTAACAATTGTACTTATCGACATTTATAATGAGTATTTCTGTAAAATGATGTGGCTCTCTGCAATATCACTGGATGTTTTTGGAACTAGTGAACGTAACGCGCCAATATATACTGAGATTTTTTAACTTTATCAAACAAAACATACATGTATTGTGTAACATGAAGTCCTATGAGTGTCATCTGATGAAGATCATCAAAGGTTAGTTTTTATCTCTATTTGTGCTTTTTGTGACTCCTCTTTGGCTGGAAAAATGGCTGAATTATTCTGTGAGTTGGTGGTGACCTAACAATCATTTGTGGTGCTTTCGGTGTAAAGCCTATTTGAAATCGGACACTGTGGTGGGATTAACAACAAGATTACTTTTAAAACGGTATAAGATACATGTATGTTTGAGGAATTTTAATTATGAGATTTTTGTTTTGAATTTGGCGCCCTGCACTTTCACTGGCTGTTGTCATATCGATCCCGTTAACGGGATTGCAGCTCTAAGAAGTTGTAAACCATTTGAGTGTTGCTTTAACAGAATGCTTAGGGTCATTGTCCTGCTGGAAGGTAAACCTCCTTTCCAGTCTCAAATCTCTTTAAGACTGGAACACATTTCCCTTAAGAATTCCCCTGTATTTAGAGCCATCCATCATTCCTTAAATTCTGACCAGTTTCCCAGTCCCTGCCAATGAAAAACATCCCCTCACCATGATGCTGCCACCATCATGCTTCACTGTGACATAGCATTTTCCTTGATGGCCAAAAAAACTATATTTTAGTCTCATCTGACCAGAGTACCCCTTCTTCCATATGTTTGGGGAGTCTAGCATGTTTGCTAATTTTGTCTTGAAGCAATGGCTTTTTTTCTGACCACTCTTCCGTAAAGCCCAGCTCAGTGGAGTGTACAGCTTAAACTGGTCCTATGGACAGATACTTCAATCTCCGCTGTGGAGCTTTGCATCTCCTTCAGGGTTATCTTTGGACTCTTTGTTGCCTCTCTGATTAATGCCCTCCTCCTTTTTTGATAATGGATTTAAATGGTGTTCAAAGTTAGATATTTTTTATAACCTAACCCTGATCTTTACCTCTCCACAACTTTATCCATGACCTGTGTTTGGAGACCTTCTTGGTTTTCGTGGTGCCCCTTGCTTAGTGGTGTTGCAGACTCTGGGGCCTTTCAGAACAGGTATATACTGATATCATGTGACAGGTCATGTGACACAGATTGCACACAGGTGGACTTTATTCAATTAATTATGTGACTTCTGAAGGGTAATTTGTTGCACCAGATCTTATTTAGGAGCTTCATAGCAAAGGGGTATGAATACATATGTAACCCTCATTTTTTTTTCTTTTTTTTTCTCTCAGAATTATTTGAAACAAGTTCCTTTTTTCATTTCACTTCACCAATTTGGACTATTTTGTGTATGTCCATTACAAGAAATCCAACTAAAAATCCATTTGGATTACAGGTTGCAATGCAACAAAATAGGAAAAACGCCAAGGGGGATGAACAGTTTTGCAAGGCACTGCAGGTAGATCAGTTTTCGTGTTGGGTAGAGCAGACTCACCCTGGCTAGAATACTGGGGTCTACAGCCACCACCTCAGACAAACACTTCATGGCTTTAGTTCTGACAGCTATGGCACTCTCCCCCAGCACTCTCAGGATCTGTTTGAGAGGAGAGAACAGAGATCCATTCTTTACCAACCATACACAAAGCACCAAGTTTACCATATGCTGGTTCACAACACGCAGGAATTAAACAAAATCCACCCTCTTACCTGTGTTAAATAAATATCGAAGCTCTGCGCGAACGGCCTCATAGAGGCCAAATATCTGACAATCAGGCAGGAGTCGTCATAGTCCACAGTGTCAGAGTTCATCCTGTGGGGGAAATGAGACACAGGCCAACATTGAGGATGAGCCACATTTACACTTGAGTCATTTAGCAGACACTCTTACCCAGAGTGATTTACAGGACAAATTAGGATAAAGTGCCTTGCTCAAGTGCTCATCGACAGGTTTTTCACATAGTCGGCAAAGGGACGGGACCCAGCAATCTTTCGGTTACTGAGTGGGACAGCGAGGGTTGAGTCCTACCTCAGTGTGCTGAACTGCGAGGGCGCGGTCTTGATGATGTTGCGGAGGTACTTCTTGCGGGCCTCAGCTCTCTGCATGATCTCGCCAGTGCTCTCGATGTCCTTGGCGTGGTGCTGGCCTTCAGAAGAGTCCTCGTCCCCTCGCTGGTTCTGAGACTTCATGGCCTTTTCTGTCTCTGTCAAAGTGTCCCTGAACCACTGAGCTATGTAGAACTTCCTGGCAAACTGAGGAGCAGCAGCGGAAATTAAGAGTTACACCTCCCATCTGATATGTAAGTAACGGGCAGTTATTACTACGGTATGTGCATTAAACACACTCACAACTAGAGATGGATCCGTCTCTGCGTTCTCATCCATGTAGGCCAGCAGGGCTTTCTGTAGCTGCTGGGTCTCATCATTGCCTTGGGTCTGGGTTGGAAATACAGCAAGAACATTGAGGATGAGGTTGAGCATAGTCATGGTCAACCTAAAAATGTGTGCGTGTTCAGATTGTTCTGTGTTTGACTGAACGTTTACCTCTTTGAGGATGCGGTCAATGGAGCGCTGGTCCATCTGGCTGGTGACTGCGTCTTTGCGCAGGCGGGCAGCGACCGTGCCCAGGTAGTCAAGCGATGCCACCCTCAGAGCCATCTCCGTCTGCTTATTACTGAACTGGTGCACCTGGAACAATGGATAGGGAGAAGAGTGTCATTCAGGCTGTTTTTTTTTCCCCACAACAGCAAAGAACTCACCAGAGTAAGGCCGGGCATTTTAAATAACGCAACTATTTTTGGGGGATATCCGGATAGTCGAACTACATGTGTTTTTAAACGTGTTATGTTTTTAACCTGAGCTTCTGCTACAGCAGCGGGCTGGGGAGTGACTGGTGTGTGAGACGGAGAGAGAGACCAGTAAAGTAGCAACGCCATCTCACGCTAGACAAACTTGTAACGGTTGCCATAGCTTATCTATCTGACAGTGTATGTCTAGACTGCATCAAATCAATGTAGAGATGTAGATAGCTAGCTACTTGAGGCTATAATATGCCGCGCTCCCCATCCTAGTCAACAAATAAGAACAACTCCATTCAGATTAAACAACAGCCTACCTGTCGGTTGTAGCCCACACCTTCTCATTTAGCAAACTTTTTACTCAATAATTGTTTATAAAATGTTGGAATGCTTAGAGATCTCTCACTTCACTTGCTACACATGGAACCTCTGCTGCTTTGAATGGCCGACAAAAACAAGCAGCTACACGCGTGAAACGCTACCGGTATGGCTATTTTGTGGAGCGCACGTCATTAAAAAAACAAAACAGTTAAAAGTTTGTTTTATTAAATTAAGAATTTCAAATGTCACTGTACTATATATATTTGTATGGAACAATGTCACATAGACAATTTAACATTTTGACAGAGCCTTTTCATTGTTAAAATAGTCCTATATTATTTTCTTATTTTTAGGATTACTCACAAGTAATCCAATACTAATGTATGTTCGGATATCTGGATAAACGTGCCCATCCCTACACCAGAGGAGTCCTATGTGCTTTTTATCTCTACTGCTAGTCAATAACTGATTGATTTATCCAAATCTTTGTTTCTATGATGGATGGACTTACCAGTAGACGTCCCAGCAGACTGAGGAGAAGCTCTGAAGCTGGCCACTCTGGTTTGTTCACCGTAGACAGCAGGTCCTGGACAAAGTTCTCAAACAGCGGCCGGTAGTCCTCCTCTCCCTGCTTACTGCCACACCTGAAACACAGACAGAGGGAAGTTTGATTGAAGAGCTTAAGAGTATCACAACAGATATCTTACGACATCTTTTTTTTACCCCTTTTTCGTGATATCCAATTGGTAGTTACAGACTTGTCCCATCGCTGCAACTCCCGTACAGACTCGGCAAAGGCCGAGAGCCACGCGTCCCCCAAGACACGACCCCGCCAAGCCGCACTGCTTCTTGACACACTACTCGCTTCACCCGGAAGCCAATCGCACCAATGTGTCCGAGGAAACACTGTACAGCCACTAGCACTGCGATGCAGTGCCTTAGACCGCTGTGCCACTCAGGAGGCCACACCGATTTCTCATAACAGTTAGGATGTAGTTTCATTTTGAGAATGAGAGATCAACTTACTTCTTTAGGAAGACGGACAGGAAGTTCTGAGCTGCTCTCATGGCCGTCTCATAAGAGTTAGTGATCAGGACATCTTGATCCACCTGGGAAAATAAAGCAAACTAAATACGGAAGTCTTTGGCTGAGAATTCTGTCGAATCATCACTAGCCCAGGTAGTACATGGCATCTCTAACGTACCTTCTTGTTGTACTCGTCGTCGTGACTGTCCCTGTTGCTGGGGAGGTGCACCACACACTGGATGAGCTGAAGCACCAGAGCTGTGACCATCTGGATGTACATGGGCTCCCCATCCTTATCACTGCTGTTCAGCCTAGGGACGCAGACATAGACAAAGAAACACGGACAATTCATTTCAGCAGATAAACACGCTGAAAATAACCAGAAAAGCATTTGAAAAATAAGGACTGTTTCTTGAGAACTACGACATGGTCTCTCGTGGCACATGTTCTCTACAGGTACAGTTACCTGAAGTTCCTGAGGCTGCGTTTGCTGGTGGGTAATCTGGCCAGAGAGGTGAAGATCTCTTCCAGGATGAGCTGCCTGTGCTTCTCATAACGAGAGAACACCTAAGGGAGATCAGGAGAAAAGGCTCATCATCAGAGTCACACACACACACACACTCTACACACACACATTGTAATATTGTAAAGATTATATTGTACATTTGTAATAATAGAGTAATCATGTATTGTATGACGAATTGTTTTATTTGATGTAATTGTTCTAATCCTGTTTGGACCCCAGGAAGTGTAGCGGCTGCCTTGGCAGCCGCTAATGGGGATCCTAATAAATACAAATAAATGAAAGAGTTACCCTGACATTGCTATACATAATACATACACAATGAAAGGAAATATATTCTAGAACAAATCCAGACTCCATAGGAACCCTGGTTTGAAGCACCACATCAAGAGCAACTCTGGCACTGCTATACAAGGGCTGTATGGATGCACAATAAAGGGAAGTGTATTTATATTGACTCTGTACCGGTACCCCCCTGTACCGGTACCCCCCTGTATATAACCTCCACATTGACTCTGTACCGGTACCCCCTGTATATAGCCTCCACATTGACTCTGTACCGGTACCCCCTGTATATAGCCTCCACATTGACTCTGTACCAGTACCCCCCTGTATATAGCCTCCACATTGACTCTGTACCAGTACCCCCTGTATATAGCCTCCACATTGACTCTGTACCAGTACCCCCTGTATATAGCCTCCACATTGACTCTGTACCAGTACCCCCCTGTATATAGCCTCCACATTGACTCTGTACCAGTACCCCCTGTATATAGCCTCCACATTGACTCTGTACCGGTACCACCCTGTATATAGTCTCCACATTGACTCTGTACCGGTAACCCCCGGTATATAGTCTCCACATTGACTCTGTACCGGTACCCCCCTGTATATAGTCTCCACATTGACTCTGTACCGGTACCCCCTGTATATAGCCTCCACATTGACTCTGTACCGGTACCCCCTGTATATAGTCTCCACATTGACTCTGTACCAGTACCCCCTGTATATAGCCTCCACATTGACTCTGTACCAGTACCCCCCGTATATAGCCTCCACATTGACTCTGTACCGGTACCCCCTGTATATAGTCTCCACATTGACTCTGTACCGGTACCCCCTGTATATAGTCTCCACATTGACTCTGTACCGGTACCCCCTGTATATAGCCTCCACATTGACTCTGTACCGGTACCCCCTGTATATAGTCTCCACATTGACTCTGTACAGGTACCCCTGTATATAGCCTCCACATTGACTCTGTACCAGTACCCCCCTGTATATAGCCTCCACATTGACTCTGTACCAGTACCCCCTGTATATAGCCTCCACATTGACTCTGTACCAGTACCCCCTGTATATAGCCTCCACATTGACTCTGTACCGGTACCCCCTGTATATAGTCTCCACATTGACTCTGTACCGGTACCCCCCTGTATATAGTCTCCACATTGACTCTGTACCGGTACCCCCCTGTATATAGTCTCCACATTGACTCTGTACCGGTACCCCCCTGTATATGGCCCCGCTATTATTTACTGCTGCTCCTAAATTATTTGTTTTTCTTATCTCTTACTTTTGGGGGGATTTTCGTAAAACTACATTGTTGGCTAAGGGCTTGTAAGTAAGCATTTCACTGTAAGGTCTACCTACACCTGCTGTATTCGGCGCATGTGACAACTCAATGGGAACCCTGTTTTGGATTCTTACCGCGGTCACTAGTTTGATGGCACACAGCTGTAGCTCACTGACACTCTCCACAAAGAATGGAGTGATGCCCATGGAGGAGACCTGAGGTAAGGAGAGAGGGAGAGATGGGTCACAAGGTGAGCAGGGGTCAGAGGGCATGACCCCCAGGGATAGCACTAGGAGCCGAGTCTCACCTGTAGGATGGTGGTGTCCGTCAACAGCTGGATCTCCAGGAGCTCAGAGATGTTGCTGACGATGTCACACACCTTGTTGTAGAGCATGATGATCACCCTCTGCTTGTGTGTGGAGCTTTTAGCTCTCTTAGCCCTGGAGCTCAGATAGCCACCTGGGTGGGAGACGGGAGGAGAGACCATGAGAAAATCAGTTAACAGGGAATGTAGAGCAAAAACCCTTTCCACAGTCAGTCAGGGCAGGAATATGCATAACAGTGGCCCCAGTAGTTCAGAGACGGACTACACTGCCTTGAATATACACACTATGCTTATTCTTTACATGAACTGTCTTTCAAACGTTCTGGGTGCTCTGGTCTTGAACAGAGTGTATCAAGACTGTGACTGGACATTTATATGGCCTGTTCTCGCCACATGATGCTATGGCTTTGCTCCAATTGCTTTTGATAGTAAGGTGGGTTTAGGGTGCTGACCTCCATGAGGGTTCACTCTGTAGACAGGGTCATACTGAGGGTAGAGGGTGTTCTGCAGGTGAAACTTGGTGTACTGCAGCACCCTCTCAATCACGTCCTCGATGTACACCGCCTTGGGCATGCGGGACGACGTCATTATGTTGAGGGCCGTCAGACAGGCGTCAGCAGACTTGGTCACGCGCTCCATGATGAGGTCACGCCACAGCCGCTCCTCGTCTTCTGCGTCTGCGTCCTGTTGGGACAGAGAGGGAAGACGTTCAGACAAGTGGAACTTGCTTTTTATGTCAGGAGGAGACAATCTGTGTCCGGGAAACCATATGAGAGGACAACTTACATGGTTCATCAGTGTGGAGAGCTTGGAACCATCCTGAATGTTCTTCTCCAGGATGTTCAGGACCTTCACCAACTTATCAGATGGAAGCTATGGATGAGACAGATGAGAAAATACATAACAGAATACCGTATCCAATTTAGGATTGACAAAAAGACTGACATCTCCCTGCATCCAGTGTTCCCCTTTCTTACCCTGAAGGTGATGCCCATGGCCTTGATCTTAGCAGATTCGCTGCCCAGCTCGCTCAGCTGGTGTTTCCCCAGCAGAAGCTCCTGTGGGATCTCATCATCATCTGTTGACAAGAGTTCTGGAGTTAGAGGAAGCAGTTCTGTCACCGTCATTTGTCACTGAACATTACTACGGCCGAAATCGAATTACATTTGGAAAATAATTCCAACAATCACAAGGTTATCTGTCCCATCCTTGGTAGAAGGTATTAAAAACACAGACTCAAACCGCTGAGGATAAAAAATAAAATAAAAAACACCTGTAAAAGTAGATCATGAATAATGCATACCCATGGCGTTGAAGTCAATGTCCTCCAAGCTCTCCAGAATGTTGTCCACACTGGCTGAGAACCTCTTGAACGTGGAGGAGTCCATCAGTTCTGTTGAGTAAACACAGAGAAAGTGAGTAACCTGCGTTAATGGGACAAAAGTCATACAACAAAGACACGGCTGAAGTTAGGAGGAAATTACCTTCTGGTGTCAGCTTGGGCTCGTATGACTTCCTCTTCTTCTGTTTCTCCTTCTTCATCTTTCTGGCAACTGGACAAGATAATATAATATAATAATAATAATAATAATAGAAATAAGATAGATGCATGTTCGAAAAATACATTGGACAGCAACACTTACCGAGTGAAATATTACTACAGATCTAAGATCTTAATTTGAACGATATAGTCTAAGCAAAATAATCATGCAGCAACACGATTTGAATGTTTAGTCCGTAATGTTGCTTGATCGGCGGTTAGGCTATTAGCTGGCCAAAAGTAGGCTGTGTGAAAAGTGCAATACTGTTAATATAAGTGTGTTCGTGGTGGTTTTCAGTGAATTCGCGTAAACTACAAAGCTCAGCAACAAAAGGGTGATCAAATGATGATCTTACATCTCATCCTCTGCATTTTTTTTACCCTGCATCTAATGCCCAGGTATAGCCTGCTGGTTTAAACTATTTAGACAGTGGAAAAGAAGCATTGACGCACATGCTAGATGGTCAGTCGAAGACAGTGCCAGACTTACGTTCACTCATGCTGGGTGGTGGGGATTCCTCATCCGATTCCTCTGAGCTGCGTTCTCGGTAGCGCCTGCCAGATCCCTTGCGCCGCTCCTGGGAGCCCCCAGTACTCCTCCGGTGCTCTCCTGAGCCTCTCCTCTCCCGCTCATCAGGCGCCCACGTCTTTTCTCGCTCCTTTTTGTGACGCTTCCGTGCAGCTGCAGGGAGAGAAAGAAAGAGCAACATGTCGCAGGATGTTGCTTTAATCATCAGGGGTTTGTTGTCAACCATTAGCCCGCACTACTGGGATTGGAATGAACACAGTTTTGGATATGGCTGTGGGGGGGGCAGAAATGTTGTGTGACACTCACACTCCGTCACAGAGTCGTCGTCTGAGTCGTCGGAGTCGACTTCGGCGTACTTGGGCTTCTCGTTAACGGTGCTGCGCTTGCGTTTGTTCATCTTCACTCTCTCACACAGTGGCATGGTGGACTCTATCTCAGCAATGAGATGAGGAGGCAGTTCTTTCAACACTGATTCATCAAGACCTCCTAAGGAGAGGTCACCCAGTCATCTATTAGCCCTTGTATGAAAGGGCTAAATACACTAACAACGACACATTACACGCCATAATTA
The DNA here is from genome assembly GCF_021184085.1 of Oncorhynchus gorbuscha. Lineage (NCBI taxonomy): Eukaryota > Metazoa > Chordata > Actinopteri > Salmoniformes > Salmonidae > Oncorhynchus > Oncorhynchus gorbuscha. The sequence goes on along the minus strand of NC_060183.1, from coordinate 45,885,592 downwards.
AAACCAGTAGTGTCTTGTATACAGGATCATTCGCAAGGCCGCATGACCAAATCAAATCAACCCCAAAATAAATCAGAATCCCTTCAAGGGGAGTGAAATACAGTACGTGATTCTGTGCTGCTAGTGGATCAATGTGCAAAGTAATAAAAATTCAAAGTTCTCAAATTAAGTTTAAAAAAACACATGATGTCAAAACCATAGTTAAACCTTAACTTCACCCACACAATAAGCTGACCCAGTCAGTCACGCAGACAGCAGGATGTCTCTTACCTTTCCCAGACTTCTCATGTGAGTGTCTGCTCTTGGAGGACTTGGAGCCGCGTGCGTTCCTGTCCTCTCTTTCCCTGATGATTTTCTGCACCTCGTCGATGCTGAGTTTCTGCAGCACCACAACAGGTTTGGCTCCTGTCTTCATCTCCTCTACCAGTCCCAGTCGCTCCAGCTTGACCCGGGGCTCACTCCAGCCCTCCATTACAGGCCCCAGACCAGACCCAGGCTTCCTTATCTCAGCTGCCAACACATGCCCATCCTTATCCCGCTTCATCTTGGGAATCACAAAGTTCTTAAAACCTCCAGACTTTACCCCCCCTAGCAGGTAGGCAGGGAACTCCTGTTTGCTTTCAACAGGCTGCTGTTGCTGCTTGGAGTCCTGTCGGTTTCTGCTGCCGTCCCCACTCCTCTTCTCCTCTTTATTAGGGGGTTTGAGGTTGGGGCATGGCCGGTCAGTCCTCTGGCGCCCACTGGGGTCCACCACCCCTCGGCCCTCCTGCTTAACTCGCGGGCTCTCTGGCCTGGAGCGCTGCTCTGGAGACCGGCGGTCCCGTGGTTCCCCTGCCTCTGTCCTGTGTTTCCTCTCCCTGTCTTTATCCGCCCGCTCCCTGTCTCTGTCCCGTCCATGTTTGGAGTCGTGTTCCCCCCTGCTGGACTTGCTGGGGGTCTCTGGCCTGCGGATACGGGATGGGTCGCTGTCCCGAGACCTCTCTTCCCTGTGACCAGAGTCTGAGCGGCCCTCGTGCCGTTGTCGTGGCGTGTCAGGCGTCCTGCTCTCAGGTCGGGCCTTGCCATTGTCAGGTTTTCCGTCGTGTCTATGTTTGGATGAGTCTCTTCTGTTTTCGTGCTTGTGTTTAGGGGTCTCCGGTCGGCCGTCGGGGCCCAGCTTCTTGGGGGTGTCGGCGCGCTGCTTGATGACCTCTGGCCGGCCGTCTGCAGTCTGTAGTCGCTCTCCATCCGTCTTGGACTTTAGCCGCAGTACTCCGGTAGAGTCGGAGCCTTCCTCTGGACCCAGGCGTTCCTCGGGCCAGCGCCGGGCCTCCACGGCTGGGGTGGGGGTGCCCATGTTCACCTCTGGCTGCCCGTCAGCTCTGCCTGCTTGCTGCAGGTCGATGCTGACCATTAGGGCTGGCCGGCTGGCACCATTACTGGCTGCACTTGCCTCCTGGGGTGCCAACTTGCTGCCAACATTGCCCCCTCCCACACCAGGCTGAGTTGCCCCCGCTGTCCCACCAGCGCCAGGCTCTTGGGGATACGAGTCCTGCTTCCGCTTCTTCAGTGGCTTGTCTACAATGAGGAAACCATGGGTAAGGAAATTGACAGACACCCACAACTATCAAGTTCTTTCTCCCATCTCTCTTTATTAAGTGAAAAATATTGCCAGTATGTGATAAATCAGTAAGTGTAAAACTAGATGAAGCAAGATGTGCACACTCACCTTTATCCTGAACCTCTTTGGAGCAGCGCTCCCTTTCTATGAGCGTCTCCCGTTCTATCCTCTCGATCTCAGCGAGAGCGTCCATCTCAGCATCGTCGTACACAGCTCCGCTGATCACCCCTATTGCCTGTTTGGTGTTCTGGAGCACAGGGACCTGCTGGTAGCCTGACTGCTCCCCCTGGCCTGGGGCTAATCTGTGGGCAGGGTCCTGCTGCGTCCGGGAGAACTGCAGGCTGTTGTAGGCCAGGTCAGTGTCCTGGTCCTCTACCCCGGATAGGAGCTCTCCGGACTGGTCCAACTCAGAGGACTTCACCCGTGACAGTTTGAGGGTCAGCTTGGTGGAGTCTTTAGAGGGAGAGCTAACAATGTCGTACATGGCAGCTTTTTCCAACTGCTCTTTCTCCTCTTTAGTTAGCTTCTTCTGCTTCTTCTTGTGGTCAGGAGAGTCCAGGAGGAGGTCGGGAGCGGCGTCACGGGGGGGAGCATAAGGTGGAGGGGATTGCAGAATGAGGCCAGGTCGTGACCCTGCCAAAACCAAAAAGGTGAGTTTATTTTCTAACAAGGATTTTTTTCAGCAGTGGTGGCAAAGTCAGCTTGGTGGGGAAGCTCAAACATTATTTTTTTTTTTAAATCTATGGGGCCCCATGGCATTTTTTAAATCTTACATTCTCCTTCTGTAGATTTGTTTGAGTGATTATTACTTCTCAAATAAGATCTTATTTAAATATATACAGCTCCCTTATCTATTCTACATATTTAGATATCTGGTTTAAGTTTACACTGAAAACGTTTCACCAACTTTTTTGTAATCATTATTTGAAGTGGTGGGCAGCGGCTACTAAATGAATATAGGGGAAACACTGCTTGGCATAGAATAAGTAGGTTGACTCGTGATTTCCAGCGCACAGCATGATCATGCATGATACCTTTTGGGGTCCCTTCGCTGCCCACAGGGGAAGAAACAGACTGGGGCGATCGGAGTGGGAAGGAGGCATTTCTCATGGAAGGATCACTCTCCTAGGGAAAACACATGTCACATTAAGTATCTATATTTCAGATCATTAAAGCAGCAATGGTGGATACAACAAATACATTCAGGCAGTGTACAAGCAATGAGGATCCACGCGAGAATAGTCAAAATAGTCTCTTTGCTAGGTAGAGTTTCATTTTGGCATGAATCATTTCTTGTGTTTACCTCATTCCCTAGTCTGTGGACTATGTTCATGTAGTCTTCGTTCGAGCCATGTCTGGCATTGTGATTGGCTGAGTTGCTTGAAATTTGCCCGGAAACCTTGTTGTCGTGGATGTTCCGCATGCTAGCAGGAACCACGGGACTGGCAACTGAACAGACACAGACAGACACCCAAATAAATCTCAGATACAATCAATCAATAGTTTAACTGCCTTCCAGCTAAGCCAAAACCCATATTCAACCACTGGTTCACCTGTAAATCTTGTTTAAAAGCCGGAATGAATGCAAATAAAACAAGACATAAAACAACAAAACAACAAAAGAAAGAAAACATGAAATATTATGCCAATGTACAGGAATCTTGCAGCAAGTGTGCATCGCAAACCAACACTGCATCCTGTATTGTTACACACAGAGTTTGCGTCGACTGAGCATGGATATTCGGTGCTGCAAATAATAAGGCACAGACACATGAGCCGATGGGTCACAGCTTGGAGGTGATGGGGCAGGATAGCGGATGTTTGACATGATGTCCCCAGGTGACTCCCGTACCTAAGGTTGGGGTGGAGGGGTTCTGGTGGGGGGGAGGCCTGGGGCTGGGTCTGCACCTCTAGGCAGGGCTGCACAGGCCTCTTGGGGCTTCCTGAATAAGAGGGTGCAGCCGGAACGACAGGGGAACCATGCAGCTCTACGACCACAGAACATCAACACAACACACCAGGGTAAACCATGGGTATATATCCATGTTAGTTTGACTCGTTATTGTTATTCATTATGCTCTGTGTATCTACTCCCTGTTTCACTATTTCTACTTTAATCTTCAACTCTGCATTGTTGGAAAAGAGCCTGTAAGTAAACATTTCATTGTTGTTTATGAAGCATGTGACAAATACAATTTGGTCAGTTGGTTTAAGTGTGTTGGTTCGACACAGAATCAACATCCTGACATACAGCACCAGTCAACAGTTTGGACACACCTACTCATTCAAGGGTTTATCTTTATTTGGACTATTTCCTACATTGCAGAATAATAGTGAAGACATCAAAACTATGAAATAACACATATGGAATCATGTAGTGAGCAAAAAAGTGTAAAACAAGTCCCATAGGGCGGCGCACAATTGTCCCAGCGTCGTCCGGGTTAGGGTTTGGCCAGTGTAGGGTGTCATTGTAAACAACAAGTATGACTGCCTTGCCTAGTTAAATCAAATAAAAATGTAAAAGCTGGTTGAGAGAATGCCAAGAGTGTGCAAAGCTGTCATCAAGGCAAAGGATGGCTACTTTGAAGAACCTCAAATATAAAATATATTTTGATTCGTTTCCCACTTTTTTGTTCACTACACGATCCCATATGTGTCATTTCATAGTTTTGATGTCTTCACTATTATTCTACAATGTAGAAAATAGCAACAATAAAGAAAAACCCTTGAATATGTCTCCAAACTTTTGACTGGAACTGTACATAAAAGTTAGGTACAGTACGGTTACCTGAAAATCAATTTTGTAGGTTTCATGCATCATTTCCCTATACAAACGCAGAGGTGCAGTCTCACCTTGCTGGATCTGTTGGTGCTGAGAATAGCTGGGGGGGTGAGGGTACTGCTGCATGTAACTTGCAGGGCTTTGGGGGGCATAAGGGCTAGACACAGGGCTGTTCTGCTGGGGCGTGAACCTAGCGCCAGACCCCATCTGTGGAGATGCAAAGCGACTGTAGAGGCAGAGGATGAGAAGAACATGTCAATTCCGAAGGAACTTGCTACTCTCAAAAGCTGACAGGAGTCTTGAATGAACCATCAGAGCACCCACTGTACCATTACACCAAATTGAATGAGAAATGTATCGTTATACCTAGAAGGGCTGTGTGAGATAGTGGATTGCTGGTAGTTTGTCGACGCCGGACTCCCATGCATGGAATTCTGGGACATCTTGTACTGCGGCATTATTGGCTGCTGCATTATATCTTTAAGATGAAAAGAAGAAGTGATTAAAGAGTAGAGAAGGCCAGTGCACAGCACCAGTACGGAGGCAACCTCCAGGCCAAAGCAGAGGGGTCCTGTTTATGTCAGTGGGAGATAGAAGACCTCACTCAAAGAACTATTAAGCTACTTCGGGAGCGAGACTGCATGAGATCACTTTCTGATCCTCACTCAGTTATCTGGTGGTTTGACAAAATGCATTTCTTTACAAAACACTAGTATTTAAGAGTTCTGGGGAGTGCAGGAGATTACAGTAACAGAACAGTTTTCACAGAGTGTACGACAAAGTCCAATAAACACATTGCACGATTCAATGTTGAATACAACAGCACAGCGTCAGGCCAGAGGTTTGGGAGACATTTCACTGGAGGACATGCAAATGGTCGGGGTCACTTAGCCATCAGAGATGACACAGGATACAAGTCTGTGTCATCATCATAACACACGTAGCTTGCCTAATCAAAGTCCTTAACCAAACATTAACACACAAAAAACTGCTTGGAAAAACAGGGCATGAAAGGGACAGTGATAAGCTATTTCAATTATCCGGATAATGAATTCAACAGCAGCTAGGGAAGAGGTTAGCAAACTCATTTGCATGTCTACTATGGATAACAAACTGTCTCAGACATGACGAGGTTCCAAGTCTTGCGCTGTATCCCAATCTCAGCACAGCACTACACAGTACAGGGGATCCCTACTGGCACCAGCCTCAACCGTCTGTGCAGACACCACCTTCCCCCTATAGCACCAGCAACTAGACACCAGTTTGTCACCAGTTTGTCACCGACTGAAATCGCTTCTTGATCTGTCCATAGATCACAGAGCAATTCAATGTTTTATCAACTACACTCAAGGCACTAAGTACCAAATCAAATCAAATGCATTTATATAGCCCTTCTTACATCAGCTGATATATCAAAGTGCTGTACAGAAACCCAGCCTAAAACCCCAAACAGCAAGCAATGCAGGTGTAGAAGCACAGTGGCTAGGAAAAACTCCCTAGAAAGGCCAAAACCCAGGAAGAAACCTGGAGAGGAGCCAGGTTATGAGGGATGGCCAACACATACCACAAGCTCTTTCCAAGCTACAAGTACAGCGCTAACTCTAAAAATCACCCAAGACCACAAAACTTGCCTTGTAATGCCTCAAAACGCTGTTTTGACCCAGGAAGTGTTTATCAGGTCAACAAATCAAGGCCATAAGAAGAAGGGACACAGTCAGTTCTGTATTAGGCCATACAATGTGCTACAGAGCAGCGTCCAAGACACTCTTCTCCGTACCACCCTGAACCCCATGCCAGGCTGACTTACTTTTCTCCCTGAAGATGTTGGGGTTCCTAGAGAGCACTGTCTGCAGCAGCACAGGCACGTCACCCTCCGGGTCATCACTGCCCAAGTTGTCCTTCAGCTCTCTGCAATGGGAGGGGAGGGGGGTGGGGCGGAAAGGTCACAGTCAGCACATCAGAATAAATCACACACTTTATACATGAATCAACTATGGCAACTGTGGCTCATAACTTTCTCTACTCAGCTGTTTTGAAAACTAGCGTAGACATGTGCAGGGGTGGGGAGGTACTCACATGTGCTCGGTGGAAACCTGGTTGAGGCTGTGAGCCAGCTGGGACACCAGGTTCTCATCCCGGCAGGCCAGCAGACAGTTGACCTCCTCCGCGATCCTCCCATTGTACAGCAGACTCTTAGTGGTGGTGGCAGGGAGAGGGGATGGCAGGGGCAGCTGGTTTAACACTGCAAAGACGAAGAGGAGACTGGTTAGCCTGAGTGAGTGGGAGGTTGGGTGAGCGAGAAGACATCCGCCATAATGAAGAGACACTGAATATCCCTTTGAGCACGGCCAAGTGAATAATCAAGCTGTGGATAGTATATTATACCACCCAGAAAATAAATATCCCACCTTCCTAACTGAGCTGCCGGGTAGGAAGGAAACTGCCAAGGGATGTCAAGATTTTTTTATTTCACCTTTATTTAACCAGGTAGGCTAGTTGAGAACAAGTTCTCATTTACAACTGCGACCTAGCCAAGACAAAGCAAAGCATTCCAACACAAACAACAACACATAGTTACACAATAATACAATAGAAAAAGTCTATATACAGTGAGTGCAAATGAGGTAAGATGAGGTAAGGCAAGAAATAGGCCATAGTGGCAAAATAATTACAATAAAGCAATTAACACTGTAGTGATAGATGTCCTGAAGATGAGTGTGCAAGTAGAGATACTGTGAATGCAAAGGAGCAAAATAAATAACAGTATGGGGATGAGGTAGTTGGGTGGGCTATTTACAGATGGGCCATGTACAGGTGCAGTGATCTGTGAGCTGCTCTGACAGCAGGTGCTTAAAAGTTAGTGAGGGAGATATGAGTCTCCAACTCCAGTGATTTTTGCAGTATCGTTCCAGTCATTGGCAGCAGAGAACTGTAAGGAAAGGCGGCCGGCCAAAGAGGAATTGGCTTTGGGGGTGACCAGTGAAATATACCTGCTGGAGCGCGTGCTACGGGATGAGGCCAATGGTGATAAAACACCTATAGTTCTCTGTTGATGTGGATTTACAACACCCTTTAACAACACATGCGGTGTATGTGCACTAAAACTAGTTAACTTTGATTTGTGATCATGGTCGTCTCTGCTCGCTGTAACCAACAAAGGCTGAGATGGGAAAAATGTGCATGCAGGGTTCAACATTAACGATGGCCAGTGGATCTCGTCAGTCACTGGACCGACCTGGCCATTAACTTTTCTGCTCATTTTTTAGTTCCATTTCAACATTTACCTTCTTTGTCACAGTCTACCATTGAAAACCAATGAAGACCACAGGCAGAATACTCAAGCTATTTGTATTTGAGCAATATGATTGGCCATTCATTCAAGCACCACCATGCTACGGATGCCTTCACAAAGCACACGCAAACTGTCCAGAGCAAAAAGAAACGCACAAGAATACATTCGCTGAGCATATTTATTTTACGGAAAGGAATTTACAAAATTAAACTCTCTGCTTTGGCTGGAACTCGAAGTGTTAGGTGGCTGGCCCACATTTGTATTTTATTTATACCTTTATTTAACTAGGCAAGAACAAATGATTAAGAACTAATTATTATTTACAATGACAGCCTACCAGGGAACAGTGGGTCAACTGCCTTGTTCAGGGGCAGAATGTCAGATTTTACCTCGTCAGCTTGGGGATTTGATCTAGCAACATTTCGGTTACTGGCCCAACGCTCTAACCACTAGGCTACCTGTTGCCCCATGGGAGGAAATGTAGGGAAACAGTTGATTTCAAATGAGGGATTTCGTGGCTAATTGAGGTAAAACAGTAATTCTGCTCAAAGATTATGTATGTATGAACTACACATTGAAACATCCAGCCCAAAGCGGATGTTCAATAATGTCTTAGTCGCCAAAGTACTGGAGAATATATTTAATAGTTTAATATAGAGAGAAGCATACCAACCTATAGACCAGTGTTTCCCAGAGTTGTTCCTGGGGACCCCAAAGGGTGCATGTTTTGGTTTTTGCCCAAGCTCCTCACAGCTGACTCAAATGATCTAAGTTTGATAATTAGTTGATTTTTTGAATCAGCCGTGTATTGCTAGGGCAAAAAACGAAATGTCCACCCCCAGAGGACCGAGTTTGGGAAACGCTGCTAAAGGCCCTGCATGACCCCAATGCATTAAAAAAACTGTCCGGGCCAGTAGAAATTCTGTTTGGGACAGTACATTTTTGGCCAACTGGCCTGAGAAATAAAATAAGTTAAGATTGGACCCTGGCATGGTTCAACACATCCCAGCTACTCAACAATATTGGTTTCACTGAATAAGGAAGCCTATATGGAAAAGCCTCCGTCCAAATTACATTTTTTAAAAACGAAACATTGTATAACCTAAATGCAAAGTATTAAGTTAAGGATAAAATCAATACTTCACATTACTGCATTAAACCATCCATAGTTTTAGGGTGTTTTCACACTTGGTTCCTTAAAATGTTTGTGCTCAGTGCAGTTCATTTCATTTCATTTGCTGTGCAGTGTGAACACTCCAAAGGAACTCAGAACCCTCAAAATAGACCCCGAAGCGAACTGAGACCATCAGGAGAGGTGGTCTGACTTTGGTTCGCTTGAAATCCACGGTCCGGTTCTATTTCAAGGCAAGACCTCAAAAAAGGCCAGACCTAAAAATTAAAAAAATGTAGACCTCTGATTCTTCCTTGGGAGCAATTTCCAAATGCCTGAAGCTACCCCGTTCATCTGTACAAACAATAGTACGCAAGTATAAACACCATGGGACCACGCAGCCATCATACCGCTCAGGAAGGAGACGCGTTCTGTCTCCTAGAGATGAACATATTTTGGTGCGAAAAGTGCAAATCAATCCCACAACAGCAGGAAAGGACCTTGTGAAGATGCTTGAGGAAACAGGTACAAAATATCTATATCCACAGTAAAACGAGTCCTATATCGACATAACCTGAAAGGACGCTCAGCAAGAAAGAAGCCACTGCTCCAAAACCGCCATAAAAAAGCCAGACTACAATTTGCACATGGAGACGAAGATCGTACTTTTTGGAGAAATGTCCTCTGGTCTGATGAAACAAAAATTTAACTGTTAGGCCATAATGACCATCATTATGTTAGGTGAAAAAAGGGGGAGGCTTGCAAGCATCATGTTGTGGGGGTGCTTTGCTGCAGGAGGGACCGGTGCACTTCACAAAATAGATGGCTTCATGAGGGAAAATTATGTAGATATATTGAAACAACATCTCAAGATATCAGTCAGGAAGTTAAAGCTTGGTCGCAAATGAGTCTTCCAAATGGACAATGGCACAAAGCATACTTCCAAAGTTGTGACAAAATGGCTTAAGGACAACAAAGTTAAGGTATTGGAGTGGCCATCACAAAGACCTGACCTCAATCCTATAGAATATTTGTGGGCAGAACTGAAAAAGCATATGCAAGGAGGCCTACAAACCTGACTCAGTTGCACCAGCTCTGTCAGGAGGAATGGGGCAAAATTCACCCAACTTATTGTGTGAAACTTGTGGAAGGCCACCCGAAACGTTTGACCCAAGTTGAACAATTTAAAGGCAATGCTACCAAATACTAATTTCCTGTATGTAAACTTGGAATGTGATGACATAAATCATTCTCTCAACTATTATCCTGACATTTCACATTCTTAAAATAAAGTGGTGATCCTAACTGACCTAAGACAGGGAATTCTTACTAGGATTAAATGTCAGGAATTGTGAAAAACAGTTTAAAAGTAGTTGGCTAAGGTACATTTACATTTAAGTCATTTAGCAGACGCCAGAGCGACTTACAAATTGGTGCGTTCACCTTATGACATCACTTACAAATTGGTGCGTTCACCTTATGACATCGTATGTAAACTTCCGACTTCAACTATATCTGCGGCATTGCTCTGTATCTACGTCATTGCTCTCTCCCTCTCGCACTCTGCTGTGTGGGAATCTTGCTTGCTGTCACTCAAATACTGAGGGGATGATGCTCATTGGCTGGAACTATAATGGCTAGGGGGCTTGCCCACGTGGGGGAAAATGGCGCAGCACAGCTTTCAGTAAACAGTTGGTTTCAAACTCAAGTGTTTTCCATAATCAGCCGATAAGACTCATTTTCAGCCAGCTACTTTTCCACTTCATATTAACTAGGCTACTTTTAACTTAGAAAAGTATATTTCGCTAGTCCGTCAAACCCTCTCCCCCCAGAATGAACGATATGCATCTTCTAGCAATCTATTGATAGGATAGGCGACTGTCAGTCACAAAGCGAACGAGGACAGGGAGAAAGTGTCATGTCTGTTCTCCCTCCCAGTAAAACTGATGTGGTTAGTAAACAAAAGGATTTCTTAGGTGTCCTTTCCTAGGATGTCAGGGCTTGCCATACAGTGACGCTAAAGTGAGTGACTCTCGTCTCGTCAGTCAGTATAGCCTACCGAATTGAATCGGTGAGAGAGCCGTTCATAGGCTATTGGTAGGCCTAGGCTTTTTGGCGAGTATCTGCAGATAACTTATGAAAGCATTCGATGAAGAATCAATACTACAGAAACTATAAGTTGAGGAGAGCCTCATTTTGGTCCAAATATGATAATTAGGGCCCTCGCGGAATCCAGGCATTAAAACGGAATTCAACAATATATTTTTTAAATGTATTGACCTTAGTAGGGAATTAACTACAGTGCCTTCAGAAAGTATTCACAGTCCTTTACTTTTTTCCCACATTTTGTTGTGTTACAAAATAGGATTAAAATGGATTGAATTGTAATTTTTGGTCAACGATCTACACAAAAAAAAACTTTTTTTTTTTTTTTTTAAATATGAAAAATATCTTGATAAGTATTCAACCTCCTGGAGACAAAACATGTTAAAAACACCCTTGGCAGCGATTACAGCTGTATGTTTTTTGGGGTACGTCTAAGAGCTTTGCACACCTGTATTGTACAATATTTGCCCATTATTATTTTTCTAATTCTTCAAACTCTGTGAAGTTGGTTGCTGATCGAAGCTATTTTCAAGTCTCACAATAGATTCGAGCTAATTTAAGTCAAGACTTTAACTAGGCCATTCGGGAACATTTAATGTCATCTTGGAAAGCAACTGCAGTGTATATTTGGCCTTGTGTTTTAGGAACTTGTTCTGCTGAAAGGTACATTTTTCTCCCAGTGTCTGTTGGAAAGAAGACTAAAATGATTTTGCCCGTGCTTAGCAGTATTCGATTTCTTATTTTTTATTGTAATTTTTACCCCACTTTTCTAGCCCAAATTCGTGATTACGATCTGGTCTCATTGTTGCAATTCTCCAACGGGCTTGGGAGAGGCGAAGGTCGCGTCATGCTCCGAAACAAGACCCACCAAACCGCGCTTCTTTACACCTGCTCACTTAACCCAGAATCCAGCTGCACCAATGTGTCAGAGGAAACACTGTTCAACTAAGGTCCTTCTGTAGCTCAGTTGGTAGAGCATGGCGCTTGTAACGCCAGGGTAGTGGGTTCGATCCCCGGGACCACCCATATGTAGAATGTATGCACACATGACTGTAAGTCGCTTTGGATAAAAGCGTCTGCTAAATGGCATACATACATACATACAAGAACTGAAGTCAGCCTGCAGGCGCCCGTGCCGCCACAAGGAGTCGCTAGATCACGACTCCTTGTGGAACACCAGGCTGTAGTGACGCAGCAACACTGCAGTGCCTTAGACTGCTGTGCCACTTGGGAGGCCCTTATTCAGTTTCTTTTAATCCTAAAAAACGACAAGCATACCTATAATATGATGCAGCCACCACCATACTGTAAAAAATTAAGAGTGGTACTCAATGTGCCTTGTTGGATTTGCCCCAAACATGGCACGTGTATTCAGAACAAAAAGTACATTTCTTTGCCATTTTTTCTGCAATATTACTTAAAGGGATACTTTGGCAATGAGGCCCTTTTATCTACTTCCCCAAAGTCAGATGTGTCAGATTATGTCTGTGTCAAGTATGAAGGAAGTTAGAGTTAGATTTGCTTACAAGCGTTACCCATATACTCCCAGTCATTGCGCTACTAGCAACGATTATTTTCTACACATCTACCAAATGGTGCCCTTCTTTGCAAGGAACTGAAAAACCTCCTTGGTCGTTGTGCTTGAAATTCATTACTATATTGAGGGACCTTACAGATAATTGTATGTGTGGGGTACAGAGATGGGGTAGTCATTCAAAAATCATGTTAACCACTATTACAGAACACAAAATGAGTCCATGCAACTTATTATGTGATTTGTGAAGCACATTTTTACTCCTGAAAGTATTTCGGCTTGCCATAACATAACAGGTTGAATACTTATTCACTCAATACATTTCAGCTTTTCATTTTTTATTAATCTCAAAAATGTTATACAATCTAAATACCACTTTGACATTATGGGGTATTGTCAAAATTCAGGCTGTAAAACAACAAAATGTGGAAAAAGTAAAGGAGTGTGAACACTTCCTTAAGGCAATGTAAATGTATTGACAATTAATTAATTTGCCCAAGTTTGTCATAAGACATGAACAGAACGCATCAGTGATTCATATTTCCTGCAACTTTCTAAAGAGGCAACGAGCCCCTGTCTGTGTCTGGTGTGTACGTCTACCACTTTTTGTAGCCGTTAGCGATGATGCGAATGAAAACAGTCTTCTGTTAGATGGAAAGGCTTTCCCAAAACCTTCACATTTAAATATGAACTACAAAGTAGCCTATGCTTACCTGGCAGAAGGATATATTTATTATTTTAATCAATCCAGTGGGTATTTCCTTTGCAAACTCGGCCATCACGTGCACTAGAAAAACACTTCTAAACAACAGCCTCGTGCTAGGTGCACACTTTAATTAAAGGGCAACTACACCCAAAAATCAAAATTACTTAAATTTTTTCCAGGCCTCAAACGTTAGCTCCTGACGTGGTGTAAGCATTGTTGTGGACATAGAAAAACAACAACAGTGGATGTTCTATAAAAAAGTGTTATTTTTAGAGCGAAAACCATAAACCCGGAAAAAACTCAATGGAGAAAACAGAATTTCGGGAAAGAACAAAACGGAACCAGGCAAAAACTAACCATACCTAAATGTAAAATGTTTCAATCATTTAGGTTATGCAAATCAGAAAGATATAATACTTAAGACTGATATAACTCTTTTATTTTTATATATTTGACCTTTAATAGATTTTTCAAGATAATTACATAATTTCAAGAGCAAACATTATTGTGGCAATTAATATCTTGCAGTAAAACTGTAAACAAGAAAAGACAGATTAAATGTTTTTAAAAAGGCTTAGCAGTCCTGATCAAATAGGCCTAGATGATATCCAAAACAACTAACAATACACTGAAAGTTTGTCATTTAAATTGTAAAGTCATGTCTTTCTACACAATACCCCAACAAATTGTTCCAATTTGGGAAGTAAATCATTTCGCTATTTATCCTATTTTGGATGCAATCAAGCCATTAGAATGTACCAGAGGCCACCAAAATAGAGCTACTTTGGCAAAACATTTTGACCCCTGGGAGGGCAAGACCCCCGCCGCCTTCTGGGCCGGGGGGCGCCTGGCAAACTACTTTTTCCATCTGGCTAATTGAGGTAAGACAGTAATTCGGCACATGTATGAACGACACATTGGCACATCCAGCCCAAAGCAGGAAATTTAAAAGTACTTACTAGTCGCCAAAATTGCGGAGCATGTCTTTAATATTCTTGATCACCAATAATATTAAAGACAGAAGGATACCATCAACAAACTACTTGTTGATAAGCAACTGCTTGTTAGGGTAACACTTAGAATAAGGGTAAGGGTAAAAGTTAAGGTTAGGGCTACTAGATAGTTAGTTAGTTAGTTGAAGTGATAGTCTGTAGAGCATCTACAGATGGAGTATCCAGATAAAGTGTTACCCATTTATGGCAATCCTCCCTCCCTACAATTTAACATTTGCACTGTACAGCAAATCAGCAATCTGTTGGCTAGCTCACCAGACCTGTGTGGATATGACAGTTTGCTGGTCCAATCAGAGGGCGTTCCACTAGCCAATCTGTTGCAAGTTGCTGTTGCTACGGTCTCTGGCTGAGTGGCGAGTAATCCACCGAGACCCTTCCTCAAAATGAGTGGCAAAACGTTATACAAAACCTGGCCAAATCATTTCAAGTCATCAGTCTCAAGTCAAAGTCTAATCCCAAGTCTTGAGGCTCAAACGTGACTCCAGTCAGACTAGAGTCCAAGTCATGTGACTCTAGTCCACACCTGTTGTGGTGGCGGCATCATATAACAGGTATGCTTGTTATCGGTAAACTTGGCAGGATCAAAAGAAAATTAAGAGAGAAAATCAGAGGCTAAATAATAGAGCAAATCCTTCTGCAGTCTGATAAAGACATTACGTTGAGAGAAAACCTAAAAGCGAAATTCAAATCTAGTGACTGTTTGGCAGGTGGATAGGAAATCCTGAGTAATAATTCAAAGAAACGATGCCCTGGCACACTGTACTTGCAAAGACACTTGTTTATTTTGTGCCAATGTTTCAGCCTTGTGGCTCGTCGTCAGAGGTCATATCTGTATTCAAGCTACCTAGCTACTAGCTACAACCTTATGAACTGTCAAACTCAGGCAAATGGCCACGAACAATGTAAACACGTGCCACGCATGCACAGAATGTTTGCCTAGATTTGTAACCCAGAGACATTTACATCCAGGCGTGGACACTTAACCACTGTGTAATGAATTGCATTGAAAGTTGAGGCACTAAGGCAACAAAATGTGCAAAGGTGGATACTTTCTTGATATGGGCACTATACATCATATTCCACTACCAATGCCATTCTAAAGCAAGGGCTATGGAAAAGTGCCATCAATCATACTCAGTTGTAGGAGTGTCCTAAATACCAAGACTGCAATATTAATGTAATGAACATTAATGCTTCATTACAACAAGGGGAAAAAAGGAGTAATCAAACAAAGCTCCATTTAAAAAAAATCTGGCTAACTTGGTAAATGAATAATCTAAATACCAATAAACGGGCTTTGCGGCAGGCAGCACTGACCATAAAGCAAGCAAATGGTTGTGATGTATTATTGTTTAAAGGATTGTATACATTTTGAAAACAGCGTTGTATACTAAAGATGTATTAGTATAAAAAAGCTTGCAGCGGGAATAAATGTCAGTAGACTCGGTACATCAAAAATAGCTTGG
This sequence comes from Oncorhynchus gorbuscha, assembly GCF_021184085.1. Classification (NCBI taxonomy): domain Eukaryota; kingdom Metazoa; phylum Chordata; class Actinopteri; order Salmoniformes; family Salmonidae; genus Oncorhynchus; species Oncorhynchus gorbuscha. The sequence goes on along the minus strand of NC_060183.1, from coordinate 45,869,982 downwards.
CCCCACCAGCATCGTTTCACTTGCTTTCCAGGAATCCACCATATCAGTAAATATGTGAGTGGCAGTGTAATACTTACAGTCTGTAAGGCTAGCGATCCCAGCAAGAGTAGTAATGGGAACATGAGGCATATCCCCATTCATGCTGAAAATGGGGGTGGGGGAGTCGTGTCGATGCACAGGTTTGCTCAATGTCGTCGCTCTCCGACTGTTCCTCACATCTCCCGACCGCTGCAGAAGACAGAGGGCTTCATTAGAACAGCCAGCGGCAACGAGAGATGGACAATTCACAATATCACACAACACTCCTCAATGTGCAACACTGCTCAGAAGAGCCGGCGCATGTTAAACCAAAGCCTTGGTGAACATAGAATCAGGGGCTTTCATATCAAAAGTCAAAGTGATGGAGGAAGAATTCTCAGGGATGAACTAACGGGGCTATATTAATTAGGCACCATTGTTAAGCTAAGGCTGAGGGGAATGACACAGATGTGAAAGTAGTGCAACAGGATACAGAGGGTTACACTGGTTAGTACAAGGATATAAAACTCATACAACACTCACTGACAACTTTCACTCAGGCAGCAGCTCAAGGTTTTACTTGCATTAGAAATATGACCTAGGCATTTTCCATTAACGAAACAGGAGCAATAGAAACATCAATTAATGAAATCCAATGTGAAGTAAAATAGGCTACTTGTTGTGCAGATGGAGAAATAGGCTACTTGTTGTGCAGATGGTGAAATAGGCTACTTGTTGTGCGCATGGTGAAATAGGCTACTTGTTGTGCAGATGGAGAAATAGGCTACTTGTTGTGCGCATGGTGAAATAGGCTACTTGTTGTGCGCATGGTGAAATAGGCTACTTGTTGTGCAGATGGAGAAATAGGCTACTTGTTGTGCGCATGGTGAAATAGGCTACTTGTTGTGCGCATGGTGAAATAGGCTACTTGTTGTGCGCATGGTGAAATAGGCTACTTGTTGTGCGCATGGTGAAATAGGCTACTTGTTGTGCAGATGGAGAAATAGGCTACTTGTTGTGCGCATGGTGAAATAGGCTACTTGTTGTGCGCATGGTGAAATAGGCTACTTGTTGTGCAGATGGAGAAATAGGCTACTTGTTGTGCGCATGGTGAAATAGGCTACTTGTTGTGCGCATGGTGAAATAGGCTACTTGTTGTGCGCATGGTGAAATAGGCTACTTGTTGTGCAGATGGAGAAATAGGCTACTTGTTGTGCAGATGGTGAAATAGGCTACTTGTTGTGCGCATGGTGAAATAGGCTACTTGTTGTGCAGATGGAGAAATAGGCTACTTGTTGTGCGCATGGTGAAATAGGCTACTTGTTGTGCAGATGGAGAAATAGGCTACTTGTTGTGCGCATGGTGAAATAGGCTACTTGTTGTGCGCATGGTGAAATAGGCTACTTGTTGTGCGCATGGTGAAATAGGCTACTTGTTGTGCAGATGGAGAAATAGGCTACTTGTTGTGCAGATGGTGAAATAGGCTACTTGTTGTGCGCATGGTGAAATAGGCTACTTGTTGTGCAGATGGAGAAATAGGCTACTTGTTGTGCGCATGGTGAAATAGGCTACTTGTTGTGCGCATGGTGAAATAGGCTACTTGTTGTGCAGATGGAGAAATAGGCTACTTGTTGTGCGCATGGTGAAATAGGCTACTTGTTGTGCGCATGGTGAAATAGGCTACTTGTTGTGCGCATGGTGAAATAGGCTACTTGTTGTGCGCATGGTGAAATAGGCTACTTGTTGTGCGCATGGTGAAATAGGCTACTTGTTGTGCGCATGGTGAAATAGGCTACTTGTTGTGCAGATGGAGAAATAGGCTACTTGTTGTGCGCATGGTGAAATAGGCTACTTGTTGTGCGCATGGTGAAATAGGCTACTTGTTGTGCAGATGGAGAAATAGGCTACTTGTTGTGCGCATGGTGAAATAGGCTACTTGTTGTGCGCATGGTGAAATAGGCTACTTGTTGTGCGCATGGTGAAATAGGCTACTTGTTGTGCAGATGGTGAAATAGGCTACTTGTTGTGCGCATGGTGAAATAGGCTACTTGTTGTGCGCATGGTGAAATAGGCTACTTGTTGTGCGCATGGTGAAATAGGCTACTTGTTGTGCGCATGGTGAAATAGGCTACTTGTTGTGCAGATGGAGAAATAGGCTACTTGTTGTGCGCATGGTGAAATAGGCTACTTGTTGTGCGCATGGTGAAATAGGCTACTTGGGGAAATTGTTCAATGGCTGCTAGAGAAAACACACTAGAACACATTAGCAGACATGCATCAGTGGGGGAGAAGGAATTGAAGAAAACTGAGTACAGTACTGGTGGTGCCCTTACTCTGACAAGTTCCTGGGGTGTAATCAAAAACAGCCCATACAAAATAGTCAGATCCTTTCCTACTGATAATGCAGTGGCTTTGAAGCACGCGGAGAGTGTTTTTGAGTAGGACTGAGTGAACCCCAGTGCATTTTAAAAGTGTGTGCACTTCTTGCAGTTAGACGAAACACCTCATTATCATTCACTACTATTATCCTTGGCCACCGACAAGACAGCCACTGTCAGAGAAGGCAACAAGAGGAGTAATTATATCCCTATAGCATGCTCAACACCAGACTGACAGTAGAGACCAGGAACGGCAACACATAGCATTAGGCCTAGATGACTTGACATGGCACAGGTCTATTAGCAGTGGTTACTGGGGTAGTACCTTGATAATCCTAGGAAGAGGTGTGAACCCATGCATGCGTAAATGAAAACAGCTACCCCTCTCCGGACCCAAATGCTCATGGTCACTCTGAAGCTGTGCTGGTTGGGTAGGAAGGTAGACGAGCAAGCAGCATATAGGATTATCTGGTTTAGGGAAGGGAGGCAATTTCTCTGGCGCTGCAGGATTTTCTTGAAAACACTTGACTTTATATGTAGCGCCCTATAAAATATGTGTCCTACCGCAGAGAAGTTATGATATCTGCCACAGAGGAGAAAACCATGCACATGCTTCAAAAAACATATTCTACTTATTGTTTTATCTATAAAAATGTCTTGCATAACTAACTTCATTCGTTTTTATTACCTTTGACCTTTTTCAAAATGAGGTGAGAGAGGTCCGAGAGTGGACGCAGGAGATGAGCAAATCCAATTGAGGAAAGGCCCCTGTCTGTGAGTGCACGTTTGTCTACGACTTTCTATAGCCGTTAGCAGTGACTAATGTATTGACAAGTCTTCTGGTAGATGGAAAGGCTTTCCAAAAAACCTTCTCAATCACGAGTACTACAGAAACATTGCTTACCAAACAACCACCTCAGGTTGGTGTACAGTTGAATTAAAGTGCAACTCCACCCAAAAACAACATTTCTTCAATTGTTGTGGTCTTCTGATGTGATTTAAGTATTGTTGTGCACTAAGAACATCCTTTTATTTTTTAAGTGTGATTTTGAGAGCGGAAACTGAAACCTGGAAAAATAAAACAGAAAACGAAATCAGGAAACAAAAAAAACAGATATGCTCCCTAACTGTGAATTTGCAGCTAGCTACTGGGCAATTCCATGGTAATTGAATTCCATTTAAATTGTATGCCAAACAAAACCCATTGATTTCAAAGTTTAACAAAATCATACAACTCTCTGCACAAGGACTACTTTTAACAAATTACACTGAACATTTGACAAAAACACATTTACTGGAAAAACTGAGCAGATGAAAAGTTTGGGAAAATAATTCCTTAAAATCTCCCTCAGATTATTGTGCTCATGTTTTCCAAAAATGTGTAAAATATCTGCTCTGAATTCAACTCTGAAGTAAGATTCAACAATGTCTGCATAAAGAATGGGGTGTCCTCTATAACATGACACAATGGCTTTCAAAAAATCTCCGTTGGTTATTGAACGAGAGTAAGTGAACTTTATTTACACATGGTAACGGAATTGCGGTAACAGAATGTCATCATGTGTCCCTGATCTGCACTACAAAGAAATCTTGGTCGCCCGAAAGTAGTCTGTTCTTTCGACCAATTGTTGGTGTATTTTTCCATATAAACTCAACTATATGCACTGAGCTTGTTTGATACTTTAAACACACCGTTTGGTTAAATAATTAAGACACACAAATTACTTGAGCCAGCGAGTGCCTTAGACTGAGCCTTGGGGTGAGTTGTTTGAGCCTTGGGGTGGTTGTTTCCCTTGCTCTGCATGGTTAACGCTGCTTCGATGTGGTGGCTGTTGTCGTTGTGTTGCTGGTTCGAGCCAAGGGAGGAGCGAGGAGAGGGACGGAAGCTATACTGTTACACCGGCAATACTAAAGTGCCTACAAGAACATCCAATAGTCAAAGGTTAATGAAATACAAATGGTATAGAGGGAAATATTCCTATAATAACTACAACCTAAAACTTCTTACCTGGGAATATTAAAGACTAATGTTAAAAGGAATCACCAGCTTTCATATGTTCTCATGTTCTGAGCAAGGAACTGAAACGTTAGCACATATTCCACTTTTACGTTCTTCTCCAACACTTTGTTTTTGCATTATTTAAACCAAATTGAACATGTTTCATTATCTACTTGAGGCTAAATTGATTTTATTGATGTATTATATTAAGTTAAAATAACTGTTAATTCAGTATTGTTGTAATTGTCATTATTACAAAGACAGTTTAAAAAATTTTTTTTATCAACATCGGTATCGGCTTTTTTGGTCCTCCAATAATCGGTATCGGCGTTGAAAAATCATAATCAGTCGACCTCTAATTGGAACAGTGTAAATAATGCTAAATAAATTACGTGTACCAGAGAGTCTGTTCTAACGGGGATTTTTTAAATGCAATTATTACTGCAAAGACTAAAAACAGTTGCATGCATCCATGAATGCAATTGCTGACATGTTGCAGTTCATTTGTTGCTTTGGCTAATTATTCGAGAATCCCTTTGGTAAATCATTTGTAAACTAAAATACTTGATTGCATTTCAAAACATGAATGACTTGTATGCTGCGTGATGACATGAACGAATAAATGATTGTACGACGCCCTCTTAGGCCATACAGCTCGATGGTGGTTATACAAGGCTACTATAATGACATTACTTATTATTATAATAACAATGATCGTAATTACAATTGTAATAATAACAATAAGAAGGAGGTCAAGAAAAGGAGGGTGTAGGAGCGAGAGCTGCGTGCGTATTGTGTAACAAACAGGTGCTGTTAGGTTATAATCGGAGCATAAAATAAATGTTTTGGTCCACCAGCCCACTAAAATTACACCATGAAAACGCAAACAAAGAAAATTGATGAGCATGCTTTGTAATGTTTCTAAAACAATAAATATATTACTAGTAAGAAGTAATGTGTGTATATTGATACAATTAATTTTTTTGACCCAAGACTTTTAACTAAAATATCACAGAGAAATGTTCAGGTAGGTTATCGTGGTAGCACAACTCGAGTCATGTTTGTGCCTGTGAGATTTGAGTCTGACTATTACAAGTGTTGTCTTCTCTTCCCCAGCAGTTGATCTCAAACTTAGAGAAACAACCTAGCTTGTGAACAATGTAAATAGCCAAGAAATACAAGGACAAAGTCTCACTTCAGTAGACTTTCCTTTCAAGTAAATTAGACCAACTTTTATGCCTGTGCGCAGCGCTTTGAAAATGAATATTTCCCTTAGTTCTTCACGTGTTTTATAGATCGGCAGGTAAGGGTGCTCTCCAGCGGCTTGATGTTCTTTACCATTCTGCCATCAGATTTGCCACAAATGCTCCTTTTAGGACACAACACTGCACTCTATACTCCTCCGTAAACTGGTCATCTCTGTACACCAGGCACAAAACCCACTGGTTGATGCTCATTTTTAAAACCCTCTTAGGCCTCACTCCTCCCTATCTGAAATATCTACTGCAGCCCTCATCCTCCACATACAACACCCGCGACTGAAATGAGCTGCAAAAAACACTCAAACCGGACAGTTTTATCGCAATCTCTTCATTCAAAGACTCAATCATGGACAGTGACAGTTATGGTTGCTTCGCGTGATATATGGTTGCCTCTGCCTTTTTGCCCTTTGTGCTGTTGTCTGTGCCCAATAAATGTTTGAACATTGTGTTGTCCTGCTACCATGTTGTTGTCATGTTGTGTTGCTACCATGCTGTGTTGTCATGTGTTGCTGCCATGCTATGTTGTTGTCTTAGGTGTCTCTTTATGTATTGTTGTGGTGTCTCTCTTGTCGTGATGTGTGTTTTGTCCTATATTTTTTTTTTTATCCCAGCCCCCAGCATTGCAGAGCGAGGTGGAATAGGCTATATAGGATTTGTAGTTCTTTGATTTTGTGCAATTAATTTACCAGCTATGAAACTAAGCAACAGAAATACTTTGAAAACAGCTACAGCAGCATTTATTTGACTATAAATGTGATCACACTTGACTATTTCTATCCACAAATGTGAGTGAAATGCTCCCACTGTGGAGCCCTGACCACCGGCCAACGTGGCTGGTGAAATAGACATCTTACCCACCAATGCCAAAATCTACCTGCATTTGGTGGGTGTTAATTATAGGCCCTGATTACGATATGATAATCTTTCTGACCGTTTGGAACAGTGTAAACAGCACTAAATAAATTAAAAGCAGCCTATACCAGAGATATAAATCCTAGCAAAGAGTTGATTTTTTTAAACTTGTGAAATTGCTTTTGCGTGTTGCAGTGTCGTGAGGCTTGGAGCTCACGGAATCAGTAGGCTATTAAACAAACTCAAATACGCAACAGAAGCATATTTATATTTATTTCTGTAGATATATATATGATTTAGAAAGCCAGGCACATTTAACAGATAGGCTATTGATTATAGACCTAATTAAGTTGGGGTTTCCTCTCTCCTCAGTTTTCATAGACATTTAAAAGGCCTCACTCCACTGCTGCCTCCGCCGCATTGTTCTCAACACCATTATGCTGGTTAACTTTGCTATTATGCACATAGCAACATGGTCTTGGAAAAGGTGGCCATTCAACAGCGTCCCAAAGATTGTTTCAGAACCGCAGACAGCAACCGCTATCCAATGCGGGGAAAACCGCATTTGTTATAAAATATATATTTTTTATTAGTGTTGCACCATTGTTCTTAAATAATATAACCATATACATTTTCAGTAGCATATGTCAGAGCGATGGACTGTTCCATCCCTGTGGCCTCAGCAATGGATTAGTCCACTGAGACAAGCATGAATCAGACGGCTGTCTAGTGCGCCGTGAAATATATATATATATTTATGATTGCTCGACTAAAGAAATCTCAGTCGACCAACAGCCTATCGACCAAACAATCAACTAAATGGGGTCAGCCCTAACAAACGCATAAATATGAATGTCATTCTGTTCATGGTGATGTGTCCTATAAAGGTACACAAAAGGTATAAATATGCAATATCCTCCTTTGCATATTTGGGTATTATTCTACACAAGAATAAATATTCTAATAATTATGCTGTTATTCTAATGAGCTCTGCACCCAAACAAGACCAAATTTGGTTGGTCCTGACCGTACCAAATCTGAACCAATCATAGAGCTTTATGTTTCACAAGTTTGGACATCCATGTGCAGCACAGTAGAGCTCAGTAGAGTACAGTAGAGCTCAGCAGAGTACAGCAAAGAACAGTAGAGCTCAGTAGAGTACAGCACAGAACAGTAGAGTTCAGTACAATATAGTAAAGTATAGTTCAGTACTGTAGAGTACAATTCAGTAGATTATAGTGTACTCAACTCTAGTGTGCTCTACTGTGTACCATACTGAACTCCTGTGTTGTACTGAACTATACTCTACTTTTCTTTACTGTACTCTACTGTCCGAACTTGTGAACCCAACTGTGGTTTGTGACTACTATTATTTTCTATTGTAGCCAACTCAATTGCAAAAATTCCATTACCACATTTTCTGAAATTCCGTTACTGATTTGGTAACAGATTTTTTTGTTTTAATCACTTAATAATTCATAAACAAAATTGATATCAATAAAAACTAGAGGATCGGCCGATTAAATCTGCATGGCCGATTAATTAGGGCCTATTTCAAGCTTTCATAACAATCGGTAATTGGCATTTTTGAACGCCGATTACATTGCAATCCACGTGTTACGTGAGTGCAGCAAGGAGCCAAGCTAAGTTGCTAGCTAGAATTAAACTTATTTTATAAAACAACAATCAATCTTAACATAATCACTAGTTACCTACACATGTTTGATGATATTACTAGTTTAACTAGTTTGTCCTGTGTTGCATATAATCAATGCGGTGCCTGTTAATTTATCATCGAATCACAGCCTACTTCGCCAAACAGGAGATGATTTAACAAAAGCACACTTGCAAAAAAAAAGCAAAATTGTTGCACTAATGTACCTAACCATAAACATCAATGCCTTTCTTAAAATCAATACACAAGTATATTTTTTTGAACCTGCATATTTAGTTAAAAGAAATTCATGTCAGCTGGCAATATTAACTAGGGTAATTGTGTCACTTCTCTTGCATTCAGTGCAAGCAGAGTCAGGGTATATGCAGCAGTTTGGGCTGCCTGGCTCATTGCAAACTGTGTGAAGAACATTTCATCCTAACAAAGACCGTAATTCATTTGCCAGAATTTTTCACAATTATGACATAACATTGAAGGTTGTGCAATGTAACAGCAATATTTAGACTTAGGGTTGCCACCCTTTCGATAAAATACGGAACGGTTCTGTATTTCACTGAAAGAATAAGCATTTTGTTTACAAAATTATAGTTTCTGGATTTGACCATATTAATGACCCAAGGCTCGTATTTCTGTGTGTTTATTATATTATAATTAAGTCTATGATTTGATATTTGATATAGCAGTCTGGCTGAGCGGTGGTAGGCAGCAGCAGGCTCGTCAGCATTCATTCAAACAGTACTTTCCTGTGTTTGCCAGCAGCTCTTCGCAATGCTTGAAGCACAGCGTTGTTTATGACATCACGCCTGTCAACTCCCGAGATTAGGCTAAGAACATCCAATAGTTAAAGGTATATGAAATACAAATGGTATAGAGAGAAATAGTCTATAATTCCTATAATAACTATAACCTAAAACTTCTTAACTGGGAATATTGAAGACTCATGTTAAAAAGAACCACCAGCTTTCATATGTTCTGAGCAAGGAACATAAACATTAGCTTTTTTTTTTAACATGGCACATATTGCACTTTTACTTTCTTCTCCAACACTGTTTTTGCAACATGTTTCATTATTTATTTGAGACTAAATTTATTTATTTTATGTATTATATTAAGTTAAAATAAAAAGTGTTCATTCAATATCGTTGTAATTGTCATTATTACACACACACACAAAAGAACTGCCGATTAATCGGCATCGGCTTTTTTTGGTCCTCCAGTAATCGGTATCGACATTGAAAAATCATAAATCCATCGACCTCTAGTAAAACCACTAACTAATTGATAGGTCTACCTTTACTTGTTACTTCTGTGAACTTTTATTATCCCCCCTCCTCATAAGTGAGAGACATTTTTTTAATATCTTTAAGATATGTGGGTTTTTGGTAACGTGATTTCAAGGCACATGGCAATGTTCCTTAAACTTACAGAAGGCAGAAAAATGTATCTAAATGTATCCAAATATAAGTGTTGATATTAGTTGGCAGAGATCTTTACTTCAACATGCATGTGTTGATGCATTTCTAATACCGTTTAAGACTTTCTGATAGATGTTTTCTTAAAACCCTTTTCCACCAGTTTGACCGGAAAAAAATTATAGACTCTTATCTGTCATTTGACACCCAATTTGATATGCTCCTATGAAATTCACATGTTGGTGCTCATGGGAAATTTCCTACTACTATAGTTGTCACTATTATTTTAATGTGTATTTCTTTCTGGTCGATAACCATCATTCAAGCAGTAACATTCCCCCATAATCAACTCGTCCATACAAAACTTTTACACAACTACATTTGCCATGAATACAGCAGACATGCAGCCTGTATGTGTAGACTAAAATGGTAAATGAAAAGCCAACGCTGTAATCAAATTTCAGTCATATGGGATAGTCACAACATTTTCCAACAGATAATGGGTCATTTAGCTTGCTCGTGTACTTGGTAGATGAATTCGATAACATTGAAAAAGTAGATATACTCAAGTTAAGATAGACACGGTATCCGTGCATTAAGTGCAAGCTAGTAACGAGCAACATACTACGTTTCCATTAGCAAGAAAGTCCTCTTCCCGGCAGCATTTTAGACGGGTGATCTTTGCCATCATTTGCATGTACTACTAAGTAAACATTGTGCATAAATAATGAGGTTGCTAATTTAGCTACGGTGTGCACACAAGCTTTTTTAGGTAACTACCTAGCATTAGCTGCAGAACTAACTATTTAAGATATTATAATAACATATATAATACATTCCATTTAGCAGACATTTTTACCCAAAGCGGCTTACTATTACGCGTGCATACATGTTATGTATGGTGGTCCCGGGAATCAAACCCACTACCCAGGCCTTACAAGCTCTATGCTCTACCTACTGAGCTACATGCCTAGCATTGGCCAAATTAGCCATCTAGCTAGCAAAGTTGAATGGTGCTGAATTGTATTTCTGCTTTATCCCAGTGATGCTTAACCATCTAGTCAGTTAGGTAGCCAGTTACCACCTTGACAGAATCAGACTTCTGTTAATTTCTTCTCTCTAGTCGGAATGGTGCTATGCCCAAATGTGGACAGCCAGAGCGGTATATGGCTTGGAAAACCAACCTCAATCCAAGGATGGAATATGTCACTCTTAATTATCCTGGAATGATGAATGGTGAATCGAGAAGATTGGAATAGTGCTAGTTTTTTAATTAAACTGCTGTTTTTGGCAGCATGCTAGGCTAGCTAACGCTATAGTAGCCCATTCGATTCCGTGAAAATGCAACGCCTAGCATTGGGATGAGTAGTTACTGGAAGTGTTGTCAAATCCAATGGGCTGCTTTAGCATTAGCTAGCATGCTGACATAAATGACAGTTCAATTAAAAACAAGCAGAATTTCAGTCTTCTCAGTGTATCGTTTTGAATAATGGGATAATTAGGAGTACAGCGCCCACTCACATCCCTGGATTTTAGGTACATTGTCCGAGCCATATTTCGCACCATCTCCACGGTGTTCTGACCACAGCTGCCTACCATTCAGACTAGAGGTCGACCGATTAATCGGAATGGCCGATTAATTAGGGACAATTTCAAGTTTTCATAACAATCGGAAATCGGTATTTTTGGGCGCCAATTTTGCAGATTTTGTTAATACCTTTATTTAACTAGCCAAGTCAGTTAAGAACATATTCTTATTTTCAATGACGGCCTAGGAACAGTGGGTTAACTGCCTTGTTCAGGGGCAGAACAACAGATTTTCACCTTGTCATCTCGGGAGATCCAATCTTGCAACCTTACAGTTAACTAGACCAACGCTCTAACCACCTGCCTCTCATTGCACTCCACGAGGAGCCTGCCTGTTACGCGAATGCAGTAGAAGCCAAGGTAAGTTGCTAGCTAGCATTAACCTTATCTTATAAAAAACAATCAATCATAATCACTGGTTATAACTACACATGGTTGATGATATTACTAGTTTATCTAGCGTGTCCTGCGTTGCATATAATCAATGCAACGCTGCGGGATGATTTAACAGAAGCACATTTGCGAATAAAGCACAATCGTTGGACGATTGTACCTAACCATAAACACCAATGCCAATCTTAAAATCAATACACATAAGTATATATTTTTAAACCTGCATATTTAGCTAAAAGAAATCCAGGTTAGCAAGCAATATTAACCAGGTGAAATTGTGTCACTTCTCTTGCGTTCATTGCACACAGAGTCAGGGTATATGCAACAGTTTGGGCAGCCTGGCTCATTGCGAACTAATTTGCCAGAATGTTACATAATTATGACATAGCATTGAAAGTTGTGCAATGTAACAAGAATATTTAGACTTAGGGATGCCACCCGTTAGATAAAATACCGAACGGTTCCGTATTTCACTGAAATAATAAACGTTTTGTTTTCGAAATTATAGTTTCCGGATTCGACCATATTAATGACCAAAGGCTCATATTTCTGTGTTATTATGTTATAATTAAGTCTATGATTTGATAGCGCAGTCTGACTGAGCGATGGTAGGTAGCAGCAGGCTCGTAAGCTGTGCAAGCACAGCGCTGTTTATGACTTCAAGCCTATCAGCCTAATGGCTGGTGTAACCGATGTGAAATGGCTAGCTAGTTAGCTGGGTGTCTGCTAATAACGTTTCAAACGTCACTCACTCTGAGACTTGGAGTAGTTATTCCCCTGGCTCTGCAAGGGCCACCGCTTTTGTGGAGCGATGGGTAACGCTGCTGTGAGTGTGGCTGTTGTCGTTGTGTTGCTGGTTCGAGCCCAGGTAGGGGCGAAGAGAGGGATGGAAGCTATACTGTTACACTGGCAATACTATAGTGCCTATAAAAACATCTAATAGTCAAAGGTTAATGAAATACAAATGGTAGAGAGAGAAATAGTCCTATAAATACTATATTAACTACAACCTAAAACCTTGGAATATTGAAGTCTCATGTTAAAAGGAACCACCAACTTTCATATGTTCTCATGTTCTGAGCAAGGAACTCAAATGTTAGCTTTTTTACATGGCACATATTGCACTTTTACTTCTCCAACACTTTGTTTTTGCATTATTTCAACCAAATTGAACATGTTTCATTATTTATTTGAGGCTAAATGGATTTTTACTGATGTATTATATTAAGTTAAAATAAGTGTTCATTCAGTATTGTTGTAATTGTCATTATTACAAAAAAAAAAAAAACAGTATTTTTATATATTTTTTTATATATAAAATCGGCCGACTAATCGGTATCGGCTTTTTTTTGGGTCCCCCAATAACCGGTATCGGCATTGACAAATCATAATAGGCCGACCTCTAATTCAGACCTTACATGGAAGATCTAATTACAGTGACCGTATGGTCTGAATCTTTAGACTAGTTACAACCTAACCTAGTCAGTTACCTCATTCACCAGCACCAATTTACAGAGCAGTGCAAAAGAGTAAAAACTAGTTAATGAGAGCTGACTTGCTAATGTTGCTGGCTAAGTCAGTTGAGAGGGCCTTCTAAGCATAATTTTCTAGTCAGGAGGCTAAACATAGTCAGCAACAGAGACTTGCTCCTTGAGTAATGTTAGCTGGATGTGTACATAGTTAGTTAGCTCACCTATAGTTTAACTATGATCACCTAGATTGAAGGATAACCTTGTGACAAGCTGGATGCATGATTACAGACATGATTATTCTCTCTGCTGCTCTGGCTGACAACATAGCCGCACTTCTGTCTCTCTCTCTCTCTGGCAACACAGTAATCGGTCAGATACAGTAGGCTGCTAATTGCTCACCCAACACCAATTAGGGTCCAATGTATTTAATCAACTTTCTTTTCATCAGCTACGCAATAGTCTAACATAGCCCTGATTTATACATGTTTGTGTTTTACAATAACCCAGTTTTTCACATCCCTTTTCCTGATGATCTAGCAAGCTTTCCAAGCAAGGTAGCTATATTTATTTGCTTTATCAAGTTACATTAATATCTACAACATTGGATAGATTGCTAATTTCTCTGTAAACAAATGAATCTAAGTTGGTTGAAGTTGCCAATCCTATGCAAAGGGAATAGCTATAGTTATGTTTAACATGTTATCAACTAGACAAGGGGTGGTCTCATCACAAATTATTATGTTAAATCTCTGTGGTGTATCTGATGATTCCATTTGATAGATTGTAGCTAGCTAGATAGCTTGGAGGATAATACATATGCAGCTATTACTTTATAAGCGACTAGGTCAATTATGCTTAATGTGTACAATTTGGTAGCCTCAAAACGGTGAATAGCAAGCTTGCACAGTTATTAGGCAAACGTTTAAACCAGTTTAGTTGACATTGCAAAAAAATATACTAGCCACTAGCTAGTGTGTAGCATTGGATAGCAAGAGCCTATTTCTCAGAACATCTGACTCCAGCATAAAACGTCAGAAAACATTACCCTGCTGAGAAAACACTGAAGTTGCACTTGTTGGTTTTGTCTAAATAGCTAACAAGTAACGTTAACTAGCTAGGTAACACTACGCACATACTGTAGCAGCTAGTTAGCTATATTATTCTAACCTTTGATAGCTAACAAAAGTTAGCTATGGCTAGCTAGTCAACGTTAGCTACCGAGACTGCAACCGAATCCATGTTTGCCTTGACTCGCCCACACATAATCATTCCTTTGCAACCGTATGACCATCCCTTTTGGTTTGTTATCATGATTGCGCGTGCGGATTAGGATTTTATTTTCAGTTTCAATGGCCTACATCGGCCTATTAGCTTGCTAACTGGACCTCGGACTCGCCTGAGGAAGCGTAACCCCGACCCGACGCCTATATGAGCGGATACAAGGCAACATAAAATGTTAAAAACACATATCGGTGCATTCCACAACGTCTATCCAGTTTCACTGAATATAAACAACACCCGTGTAGCCGATCGGAATTGTTTTGTTATGGTACTCCTAAATCTATATTGTACAATCATATTTACCTCTGGATGTGTTGATAAAAAGAAATGGTTGCAAGGGGGTTGGATCCGTGTCTCTAGCTCCCTCTCCGTTCTATCGCTCGAACAGCTCCTCCGAGTAATAATATAACAACAATAATCCGGTTCGGGAGGGTTCGTTCTTCCTTCTCACTGCAAACATCTATGCTTGGAGAGGGGCAAACATTCCCATAACCAGTCCTTGCACCGGTTTATCCCCAACACCGGCAGAAGATGAGTTTAAATTCCAAAGGGTTTCGGAAAACAATCAAATGTGAAAAACAGAAATACTATTGACGCGGTGATAAAAGGGATCCACTCAGACTCTCCTCCTTCTCTTGCAGAACAAAATGCCGACCGGAAGAACTGCTGCAGGAATAACTCCCTCCACCGGCGCCAAACCAACTAGCAGGAGCAACCATAGCCAGCAACCCAGTTACTTCCGCCGCTTTCTGCATTACTACTATACACCGATACCATCCATTCCACACAGCTGCTGTAAATATTTTGGAGGACGAGGTCATCCTTGAGTATGTAACCAGCTAAACCAATGTAAGTAGTTAATAAAATAAGATAACTAGCATAATGATAATTCAAATAGATACATAGTAGTTGTGTATGAATTGCATTATTTGATGTAAAACTTTTTTTTAAAGATATTTGGAATTTGGGCTGACATGAAAACCTATCAGTGCTTGGCTCAACAACCATCAACACACACACACACACACACACACACACACACACACACACACACACACACACACACACACACACACACACACACACACACACACACCAACACACACACACACACACACACACACACACACACACACACACACACACACACACACACACACACACACACACACACACACACACACACACACACACACACACACACACACACACACAGAACAGTTACTTTAAGTTGGTTCTCTAAAAAATAGAAGCATGATGACCACCATGGTAGCAGAGATTTCCAGATATGTTGGTGTTGTCTCCTGCTGCATGCACCCACAAGCACCCACTTTCACACTTACCTTTGATTGACAGGTAGGTAGTTCAAGTAAGATTCTACCTATGACAAATAATGAGCAATAAGAAAGTTAATTTAATAAGCATAACATTGATGGAAACAGGGAAAATGGCAAAGGAGTCGACATGAATCGATCAAGGTATTAACATGCCCAAACAACAAGAGCTGTTGATCTTTTGTGGAAGAAAGCGAAAGTGATCGAACTGACATAATTGATTGAACAGGTCTGATTTGAGAAAATCAATAAACAAATAAATACTTTTACTTTCTGTCTTACCTTTATTTGATTTCTTCCTCACGCTTGGCATCCCATTAACATGGATGTGCCAGCTGTGTATTCAGTTAGCTAGAGACCTGGCAAAAATGTTTCCCAGTAAGATCGTCGTTAGCTAACTTCAGCTAACGCGTTAGCTAGCAAGCAAGCAGAGAACGGACTTTTATTTATTTAACGTTTAACAAATGGACACTGAGAGCAAGTAACAAAGTTCATTCATAATTTACCCGCAAAACAATTTTGCAACCAGATACAGATAGCTAACTAGTTTAAAACAGTTTCGGCGCTAGCTAACCTGGCCAGTAGCTGTTGTCCTCGGGATATAATTATATTTAGGAAAGGATGTTGTTGAAAAAGTCGCGCTCTTCGATTTTCGGTGGAGTCTGACATAAATCTCGTTGCCAACCAACGTTTCAGCAACAGCATCTCTGAGGCTTTTCCTCTCTGGTTTCAACTATATAAGGCTACCATATACAAACACAAGTTGAAATGAGGTAAATATGGATATGTCATGTAAGTATGAATGGTTTTATCTGATTTTACCTTCTGCAGGTGCTTTGTCAGCCAGAGCATCGGCCAGAGTTGGGTCAACATTTGAATGAAATGCTAGCTGTGATGCAGTCTACATACCGGTAGATATTTAACTATAGTATGTAGATGGCCTGCCCTGCTCCTTTATTTCTGTGTATCTACACTTTTGACAAGAAAACACCCATGTTGAATTTGATCTCATATTTCTTGTGACATTGCTATCACCGATTCATACCCATTATTGACTTGAAATAGCCTACAGTAGTACCATTATTTTGTTTCCGTAAAGGTTCATAATAGGAATGAAAAACCCAGGGGTGCTTGTGGTGTCTCCCAAAGTTATCGCCACAGATGAAAGGGAGAAGTTTGCATTAAGTGCTGCTCAAATCTCACCACAAGATGGCAGCAAACGTCCACAAACGATTTAGCCGGCTTTCCCAAGAACCGTTTCATTTTTTTATTTTTATTTAACCTTTAATTAACTAGGCAAGTTAGTTCAGAACAAATTCTTATTTACAATGATGGCCTACCCCAGCCAAACCCTAACGACACTGGGCCTATTGTGTGTCACCCTATGGAACTCCCAATTACCACCAGTTGTGATACAGCTTGGAATCAAACCAGGGTCTGTAGTGACACATCTAGAACTGAGATGCAGTGCCTTAGACCCCTGCGCCACTCGGGAGAATAAAGAAGGGGCTTTTTTCTTCTTTCTCTTTCAAACTCCATTTTATTTTGCCAGAAAAGTCACATTGATATAAATAATCTACTTTCTTTTCTTACATCCATCAAAAATATAATTTGATCTTTTTACATACCTATCTATGCCACTAGATTATTCAGTGTATGATCATCATCATGATCATCATTACATTACTAGTATATTACTATTACATAACAGTATATTACTTTAGCCTTTTAAAGCCACAGTCTGTACGTGTCTGGTCATTTCAACTAATGAAATATACCCCTTGATTGAAAAGACCACGACATGTAGTTCGTACCATAGTACAACTGTCTTTATGACCTCATCATAACCAATTCAAATCAAGACCTAGGCCTATTACTCCATTAGTATAGTTGTATTGTCATATTGTGTGCCGTGTAAGATAATATCCACAGTTATCATTTATATAACAAATGTTATGTAACTGTTTATTACTGTATGTGTGTCATTGAATACAAATCACCCAAATCAAACCCTGATTCCTTTAAAACATTTATTCAAAATTGTATTCACCAAAGACAGATCTGACAGTCTATTTCCCTTTTCACCACAAATGATGCATTTACAGAAAGTGAACAACAATATCAGAAACCATAAAGGAAAAAAAGAAAATCACAGTTTCTATTTGAGTTAGTTCACACATGCTGTTATTTATCACACACCGTGTTCCTTGATTTAACTTTCCAAGACTTTGGAGTGGCATTTCAGCCCTGAAAATGAATGTCTTTCAACATTTAGATGAAAGAAAACACATTCAAGTAAACAAGTATCAAGTTAACTGTATTCTATAGTTCATTTACACAATAGTGTCATACAATCTCTACAGGCAAAAAAAAATCTTATACACCTGCTATTTTAACAGAATTATATACTAAATAGTGAAGGATATTTCAAATACTAATTTGTCTTAGGGCCGGCAACAAAATAGTGAATATACTGTATAGTGATAACAATGGGATTGTTGGATACATCTCATATACATTTGAACAATATTGTCAGCATCACAGCACCAACTTCCCAAATTGTTTCAATCCTAATAAAGTAAAAAGAAAATTGGAGTTCTCATATTGACAGCATGAAGAAAGGGAAAATAATAAATAACAATCCTCAAGTGCTGTGCATTTTGTACATTTAAATGACTCTTTATTCAACCCACAATAAGAAGTTGTTTATATTTCCACAGAAGCCATTTACACTACATGGCCAAAAGTATGCGGACATGTGCTCGTCGAACATCTCAGTCCAAAATCATGGGCATTAATATAGAGTTGGCGCCCCCTTTGCTGCTATGGGGAGGCTTTCCACTAGATGTTGGAATATTGATACGGGGACTTGCTTCCATTCAGCCACGACAGCATTTGTGAGGTCGGGCACTGATGTTGGGCGATTCGGCCTGGCTCGCAGTCAGCATTCCAATTCATCCCATAGGTGTCCAATGGGGTTGAGGTCAGCGCTCTGTGCAAGCCAGTCAAGTTCTTCCACACTGATCTCGACAAACATTTCTGTTTGGACTTCGCTTAGTGCACGGGGAGCATTTTCATGCCGAAACAGGAAAGGGCCTTCCCTAAACTGTTGCCACAAAGTTGGAAGCACAGAATCGTCAAGAATGTCATTGTATGCTGTAGCGTTAAGATTTACCTTCACTGGAACTAGGGGGCCAAGCCCGAACCTTGAAAAACAGCCCCAGACCATTATTCATCCACCATCAAACTTAATAGTTGGCACTATGCATTCATGCAGGTAGCATTCTCCAGGCAGGTAGCATTCTCCAAACCCAGATTCATCTGTCGGACTGCCAGATGGTGAAGCGTGATTCATCACTCCAGAGAACGCGGTTTCCACTGCTCCAGAGGCCAATGGCAGCGAGCTTTACACCACTCCAGCCAATGCTTGGCATTGCGCATGGTGAGCTGAGGCTTGTGTGCGGCTGCTCGGCCATGGAAACTCATTTCATGAAGCTCCTGACGAACAGTTGTTGTGCTGACGAACAATTCACGTGATGACGTTACTTCCAGAGGCAATTTGGAACTTGGTAGTGAGTGTTGCAACCGAGGACAGACAATTTTTACGTGCTACGCACTTCAGCACTTGCCGGTCCCATTCTGTGAGCTTGTGTGGCCTTGCACTTCACAATAACAGCATTTACAGTTGACTGGGGCAGCTCTAGCAGGACAGCAATTTGAAAAAAACTGACTTGCTGGAAAAGTGGCATCCTATGATGGTGACACACTGAAAGTCATTGAAAGTCACGAAACACTTCAGTAAGGCCATTCTACTGACAATTTTTGTCTATGGAAATCGCAAGGGTGTGTGCTCGATTTTATAAACCTGTCAGCAACGGGTGTGGCTAAAATATCCAAATTTGAAGGGGCGACCACATACTTTTGGCCATGTAGTGTATATTCGGGCCTAATGTCATTAGTATCAAATTAAATGTCTTCTCGGTTGCATTTTGTGAAGGATATCGCTTGTCCAGTCATTCAAACATATGTTGTCTTTCAATCTTTTTACAAAATACCTTTCTGACACCAACGCCCTCATCAACTTCCTCCTTATACCATTATACCACGTACTTATTCTAGGCCAAGATGACTTAACTCAACACAAAAATAGCCAGAAAAACCACAAAAACAGGAAGCCTATCTATCTTGTAGAGCGGCAGCAGATGTAAGCAATTTGATTGGGCCACTTCAGGGAGATAATTATTTGTTTGTTTTGTAAAAGGAACTTTATGAATGACAAAACAACAAAGGAAAGGAAATGTGGCACAGTGGCAATAACTGGAAAAATATGACAAAGAATAAAAACTCAACTAAACCGAAACGTGTATATGTGTGTGTGTGAGCATTGAGCTACATCTTGGTTTCAGTGCCCGGACGTTTGCCGTTCTCGTAGTCGTTTTCCTGAGAGATGAGCTGGTATGGTTTCTTCCTCTCCTCCAGTACAGCGTTCCCCATCTCCACATCCTTGGCCTGCAGCTCGTGTCGAGATAGGAACTCCACAATGCCTGCCCCAATGGAATCGCCCAAGACGTTTGTCGTGGTACGCAGCCGATCACTGCAACGCAGAAATAAGGGAAGAAGAAAAAGGTTAACCAGGGGGAGGGAGTCATATACAGTGGGAGGAGAGGTAGAGAGGGTTGCGGGAAACACTATGTCCCCTGGGACGTTTGGTCATGTTAAATGGAACAGTCAACAACTCAAAACCTTCACCTATTTTCTGCTTTTGTTGAAAGACAAACTAAACTCTTTAGAATTCTCAGCAAAACAATGTAGATGGGAAATAGGCCACAGCGCTATCAACAGGGATATTTACCATCTACTGTGGAAGAGTAACCAGAGCACTCTCTATAGGCTATCTCATATTCTAATCACTGTGAGAAACATCCATGTTTTCAGTAAATGAAGCTTTGACTCTGTCTGCACATTCCGTCCATCCTAGTTTAAGGAGAGTGGGGTTTTTTCTCACTACCCAATTAGCTGTGTAATTTCTGTGAAGGGGATTCTAATTGAAATTATTAATTTGGGCAACCTAATTATGTTTCTATGTTAAAACTCATTGCAAAAAAATATGTAATTCAAAAAAAAAAGTGGACCAAGACCCTAGGGATAGTAGTTAAAGGGATAGTTCACCCAAATTACAATATTACATATTGGTTTCCTTACCCTGTAGGCAGTATATGGACAAGGTATGACAGGATTCCATGCTTTGGTTTAGTTTCTCTGGCACTGTTTCCAAATGCTAATGTTTTAGCATTTGTGGCACAAATCCCATTCAAGTCATTGGACCGATATTAGCATTTTTCACACAGCATGTTCAAATAATCTATAAGTGACTTTGTTGAGCTTCACAATCAATTTTAGATATTTTGGAAATTTTGAAATGCTAATATCGATCCCGACTTGAATAGGATTTGTGCCACAAATGCTAAACTATTAGTATTTGTAAACATTGACTGGGAAGCTAAACCAAAACATTGATTGCTGTCATACCTTGTCCATAAACTGCTTACAGGGAAAGGAAACCAATATGTCATTTTGTCATTTTGGTGAACTAGTGTCAAAGGGTTGTAGTTGATAAAAAAAATTTCCTTTAAAATGAAAGATAAATGATTTTTGTTTCAGTTCAGGTCATTAGACAAATTGTATTTCACAAAAACTTGTATGTGGATTTGCACCATAGTAGCCTAATCATTAAGAAAATCTAGTTAATTTATTCTAATTTCTCAATCTGAAAATGGGAACAATTACTCACAGGAACCAATCAACCGCAATGATGAGGGTGATGTCATCAGTGGGAAGACCAACAGAGGTCAGCACAATCACCATGGTGACCAGTCCAGCCTGTGGGATCCCAGCAGCTCCAATACTTGCTGCAGTGGCTGTGATGCTGTTTGATAACAGAAAATGACACGTTGATAAATCTTGATAAATCATGTAATTTAGTTGTAAACATATCAACACCCTTTGATTCTGTAAACATAAACCTTTGCTTATTAACCTTGGATACTCTTTCGCACCTGATTGTGATGATCTGACCTATGTTCATCTCCATGTTGTTAACCTGGGCTATGAAGATGGCTGCCAGAGCCTCGTATAGTGCTGTTCCATCCATGTTGATGGTGGCGCCCACCGGTAACACAAACCGTGTGATGCGCTTATCCACCTTGTTGTTCTCCTCCAGACACTTGAAGGTGATGGGCAGAGTTGCTGAGCTGAGATAAAGATGGAGAGAAACAGGTAGTGTTTGAGTTTGACGAGTTGTTGTTGTTTCTATTAAATCTATTATCCGTATTCGCCATATAAACAAACGTAAGTAATCCCACTAATGAGGGTGATGATGCCTCCTAGGTTTTTCTGAACCACACAATCTGAGCAGGAACCTCTACCTGGCCCTACTACTTTGATATGAGTCGGCCAAGCGAGGCATGGCTACAGTGTCGGTAGTCGGAGAATAGCAGCAGTGTTCGGGGAACCTACCTGGAGGAGGTTCCCAGGGCTGTGATGAGGGCCTCCACCAGCCCCATGATGAAGATGAAGGGGTTCAGCCGTGTGATGGCGAAGTACAGGCCTGGGAGAATGATGAAAGCGTGGATGGAAAGGCCTATGATCACCGTGATGGTGTACATGGCCAGCTGACCACCCATCTCAGTGATGTCATCCATCTCCACGATTTTCCCCGATATGAGGAACAGGATACCGATTGGGGCATACCTGTAGAGCAGAGGGAGGAGAAGGAGTTATGCCAGGGAAGGATAAGGTCACAGTTCAAATGGCCCTACATTCTCAGGATCTTACTTATTTTTCTGTGTAATAGGCCTGAATAGGAAAACAATTAGTGAAACCATCAGTGCCTTCTGAGACTGCAAGCACAGGCTATGAAATTGCCTTTATTCATAAACAACTTGATTTATATCTGTCAGATATCTGACTGGGAATATTTTGATTTAATTGGCACAGGGAACATGTCACTGGTTTTGATTGCAAAGCCTTGTTATTCAGCTGTGCAACCACTTAGCATCAGGAAGTTATGTCCTGAGGCGGTTCTGTGTTGGCCAATTATTAGGTGGTTCTCATGCAATTATCTCAGTAGACCTAAATACCTATATCAGATCTCACCTGTATAGAGTTACCAGAGAATTCACAGCAATGCCTCAAGCAAGAGGCTAAATAAAGCCATTTGATTGAATTGAGAGGGAGAGATAAACATAGTACCGCCCCAACTCTGCAGGGACTCCATAGACTTAGCTTTCCAAAGCTAAGATTTCTCTGTAACAGATGCATGGGGTTCACATACACACTCACCTAATGAAGATGGGGATTATTGGACCATCATCATAACACACACACA
The DNA here is from genome assembly GCF_021184085.1 of Oncorhynchus gorbuscha. Lineage (NCBI taxonomy): Eukaryota > Metazoa > Chordata > Actinopteri > Salmoniformes > Salmonidae > Oncorhynchus > Oncorhynchus gorbuscha. The sequence continues at coordinate 45,846,932 of NC_060183.1, read as the reverse complement.
CATCATCTTTATAAACACCCACACACAAACACACACCAAATACTCACCACATGATAATGGCGACCAGCCTCATGATGGCCTCATTGAGACTGTCGAAGAACTCCCTGAGGGGCTGGCCCTGCTCCTTCATGTTGCCGATGATGAGGCCGAAGCACATGGAGAAGACCACCAGCCCCAGGGCGTTGACCCCGTTCACCGTGCCCGGGATGGGGATCACCTCCTCCCTGGTGATCTGCTCGGTCAGGTTGGTCAGGTTGAAGACAGAGTCGTTCACTGTCATCGTCACATGGACGATCCGCTTCCCGTATTTGGTTTTGAACTGGAGGGAAAGAGCCAGTTGTCGTAAGTGATGGGTTAACATTGTCTTGTTAAAGTGATGATAGCATGTCATCTCCTTTGGTGAGAATTGTACTGAAATATTGTCTTTTGTAATGTTTACTTTATAATCGTTCAGCCATCTATTCAGTAGAGCTCATAAAAAGCCAAGCTGATAGATAAGGTATCGAGGGATTGTAGTCAGACGTGTGCCATTTCCAAAGACTAGAGAGCAAAAGTCTAAAGGCGCCTGCTCCGCTCATCTCAACCTCATGAATTAAACAATAGGCCTCTGTATGGCTGGAGTAGTATTCTGTAAGGTCCAGCTGGCTCACTGATGGCCCTGTCTGGACCACAAAGCGTTTAGCCCCCTGTAGACATGGTATTCCATTACTTATATGGTCCTGCCCCAGCAGCCTCTATATCTCAGTTTCCAGACCATCCTGCCCCCACCATGCTACTATTGGAAGTTGGTCCTGCCCCAGCAGCCTCTATATCTCAGTTTCCGGACCATCCTGCCCCCACCATGCTACTATTGGAAGTTGGTCCTGTCCCAGCAGCCTCTATATCTCAGTTTCCGGACCATCCTGCCCCCACCATGCTACTATTGGAAGTTGGTCCTGCCCCAGCAGCCTCTATATCTCAGTTTCCAGACCATCCTGACCCCACCATGCTACTATTGGAAGTTGGTCCTGCCCCAGCAGCCTCTATATCTCAGTTTCCGGACCATCCTGCCCCCACCATGCTACTATTGGAAGTTGGTCCTGCTCCAGCAGCCTCTATATTTCTCAGTTTCCAGACCATCCTGCCCCCACCATGCTACTATTGGAAGTTGGTCCTGTCCCAGCAGCCTCTATATCTCAGTTTCCGGACCATCCTGCCCCCACCATGCTACTATTGGAAGTTGGTCCTGCCCCAGCAGCCTCTATGTCCCAGTTTCCGGACCATCCTGCCCCCACCATGCTACTATTGGAAGTTGGTCCTGCCCCAGCAGCCTCTATATCTCAGTTTCCAGACCATCCTGCCCCCACCATGCTACTATTGGAAGTTGGTCCTGCCCCAGCAGCCTCTATATCTCAGTTTCCGGACCATCCTGCCCCCACCATGCTACTATTGGAAGTTGGTCCTGCCCCAGCAGCCTCTATGTCCCAGTTTCCGGACCATCCTGCCCCCACCATGCTACTATTGGAAGTTGGTCCTGCCCCAGCAGCCTCTATATCTCAGTTTCCAGACCATCCTGACCCCACCATGCTACTATTGGAAGTTGGTCCTGCCCCAGCAGCCTCTATATCTCAGTTTCCAGACCATCCTGCCCCCACCATGCTACTATTGGAAGTTGGTCCTGTCCCAGCAGCCTCTATATTTCTCAGTTTCCAGACCATCCTGCCCCCACCATGCTACTATTGGAAGTTGGTCCTGTCCCAGCAGCCTCTATATCTCAGTTTCCAGACCATCCTGCCCCCACCATGCTACTATTGGAAGTTGGTCCTGTCCCAGCAGCCTCTATATTTCTCAGTTTCCAGACCATCCTGCCCCCACCATGCTACTATTGGAAGTTGGTCCTGTCCCAGCAGCCTCTATATTTCTCAGTTTCCGGACCATCCTGCCCCCACCATGCTACTATTGGAAGTTGGTCCTGTCCCAGCAGCCTCTATATCTCAGTTTCCGGACCATCCTGCCCCCACCATGCTACTATTGGAAGTTGGTCCTGCCCCAGCAGCCTCTATATCTCAGTTTCCGGACCATCCTGCCCCTACCATGCTACTATTGGAAGTTGGTCCTGCCCCAGCAGCCTCTATATCTCAGTTTCCGGACCATCCTGCCCCCACCATGCTACTATTGGAAGTTGGTCCTGTCCCAGCAGCCTCTATATTTCTCAGTTTCCAGACCATCCTGCCCCCACCATGCTACTATTGGAAGTTGGTCCTGTCCCAGCAGCCTCTATATCTCAGTTTCCGGACCATCCTGCCCCCACCATGCTACTATTGGAAGTTGGTCCTGTCCCAGCAGCCTCTATATTTCTCAGTTTCCAGACCATCCTGCCCCCACCATGCTACTATTGGAAGTTGGTCCTGTCCCAGCAGCCTCTATATTTCTCAGTTTCCGGACCATCCTGCCCCCACCATGCTACTATTGGAAGTTGGTCCTGTCCCAGCAGCCTCTATATTTCTCAGTTTCCAGACCATCCTGCCCCCACCATGCTACTATTGGAAGTTGGTCCTGTCCCAGCAGCCTCTATATCTCAGTTTCCGGACCATCCTGCCCCCACCATGCTACTATTGGAAGTTGGTCCTGCCCCAGCAGCCTCTATGGCCCAGTTTCCGGACCATCCTGCCCCCACCATGCTACTATTGGAAGTTGGTCCTGCCCCAGCAGCCTCTATGTCCCAGTTTCCAGACCATCCTGCCCCCACCATGCTACTATTGGAAGTTGGTCCTGCTCCAGCAGCCTCTATATCTCAGTTTCCAGACCATCCTGCCCCCACCATGCTACTATTGGAAGTTGGTCCTGTCCCTGCAGCCTCTATATCCCAGTTTCCGGACCATCCTGCCCCCACCATGCTACTATTGGAAGTTGGTCCTGTCCCAGCAGCCTCTATATCCCAGTTTCCGGACCATCCTGCCCCCACCATGCTACTATTGGAAGTTGGTCCTGTCCCAGCAGCCTCTATATCCCAGTTTCCAGACCATCCTGCCCCCACCATGCTACTATTGGAAGTTGGTCCTGTCCCAGCAGCCTCTATATCCCAGTTTCCGGACCATCCTGCCCCCACCATGCTACTATTGGAAGTTGGTCCTGTCTTCTCTTCCACTGGTGAATTCTTTTTTATTTACACATGGCAGCAGAAGTCAGATTTCGTCATTTGTCCCGAGTCGTCAGAATATTTCTTCCAGTGTAAGTCAAAAGTACCCCCCCCCCCAGTCCTGGGTTTCTATGTCTCTTAGGGTGATGATTTATCGCTGCTCAGAAATGCCAAAACCAGCAAGTTTCCTCTCAATACAATGCATTTCCTTTGGGAGAATTTGTCAGACCATTTTCCCTATCTGCTTATTGAATGTCAAAATCTGTTTCATTTAGTAACAAAGTCATTAGATGCTTTACCTGCTGTGTGCAGGCCTGGATCATGTTTGGTGGAAACATGTTCCTGAAATTAAAGAGCACGATCATCACAACCAATGAACACTCCAATATTAAGGCAGGAGTACAATGGCAAAATACAGTGCATCTTTCCTCCACTAGACCCCTGACCCTCTTCCTACAGTAGCAGGCAGCTACCTGATGAGATCCAGGAAGGCGTCGGCAGGGCTGATGTCCTCTATCTTCGACTGCTTCATGAACTCATCCTTAGATCCTTTCCCAGGGTGGATGATGAGCACCACGATGATGCCTATGATGACAGCAATAATGGTGGTGGTCATGTAATACACCACAGCTCGCATGCCCATCTTTCCTGAAGCCTTACTGTCCAACGCTGCCATGCCTAGATGGGAGAGACAGCGGAGATGTTGTTTAGAAGAACAGCATTATCCCTTGGTGCAATAGTTCAAACATTTCTTCATAGCAGTGGCATGACAACACTTGAAATAGCAATTGCTTGTAGCCATGTTAGCCATGCGTTCTGGCTAGCTCCTGAAGCTATGCTGATGTGTTGGATGTTGTCTTCACTGACAATTTCAACCTCTCCCTGACTGAGTCTGTATTACCTACATGTTTCAAGCAGACCACGATAGTCCCTGTGCCCAAGAAAGCGAAGGTAACCTGCCTAAATAACTACCGTCCCGCAGCCCTCACGTCGGTAGCCATGAAGTGCTTTGAATGGCTGGTTGTGGCTCACATCAACACCATCATCCTGGGAACACTAGACCCACTCCAATTCGCATACCGCCCCAACAGATCCACAGATGACGCAATCTCGATCGCACTCCACACTGCCCTTCCCCACCTGGACAAAAGGAACACCTATGTGAGAATGCTGTTCATTGACTACAACTCAGCGTTCAACACCATAGTGCCCACAAAGCTCATCACTAAGCTAAGGACCCTGGGACTAAACACCTCCCTCTGCAGCTGGATCCTGGACTTCCTGACGGGCCTCCCCCAGGTGGTAAGGGTAGGCAACAACACATCAGACATGCTGATGCTCAACATGGGGGCCGCTTAGGGGTGTGTGCTTAGTCCCCTCCTGTACTCCCTGTTCACCCACGACTGTGTGACCAAGCACGACTCCAACAACATCGTGAAATTAGCTGATGACACAACGGTGCTTGGCCTGATCACCAACAATAATGAGACAGGCTATAGGGAGGTCAGAGACCTGGCAGTGTGATGCTAGAACAAAAACCTCCTCCTCAATGTGAGTAAGACAAAGGAGATGGTTGTGGACTACAGGAAAAGGTGGGCCGAAAACGCACCCATTCAAATCGACTGGGCTGAAGTGGAGCAGGTCGAGAGTTTCAAATTCCTTGGTCTCCACATCACCAACAAATTGTCATGGTCCAAACACACCACGAAAGTTGTGAAGAAGGCATGACAACGCCTTTTCCCCCTCAGGAGATTTAACATGGGTCCCCAGATCCTCAAAAAGGTCTGAAAAGATTTAACATGGGTCCCCAGATCCTCAAAAAGGTCTACAGCTGCACCTTCAAGAGCATCCTGACCGGTTGGATCACTGCCTGGTATGGCAACTGCTTGGCATCCGACCAAAATGCGCTACAGAGGGTAGTGCGTACAGCCCAGTACATCACTGGGGCCAAGCTAACTGCCAACCAAGACCTATATACTAGGCGGTGTCAGAGGAAGGCCCAAAAAAAATTCAGCCATAAGACTGCTGAACAATTCATCAAATGGCCACCCGGACTATTTGCAATGACCCCCCCCCCCCCCCCCCCCGAGCTGCTACTCGCTGTTTATTATATATGCATAGACACTTTACCCCTACATACATGTACAAATGACCTTGACTAACCCGTACCCCCACACATTGACTCTGTACTGGTACCCCCTATTTATAGCCTCATTATTGTTATTTTATTGTCTTCTTTTTTCTTTTTTTTACTTTAGTTTATTTACTCAATCTTTTCTTAACTCTATTTTCTTAAAACTGCATAGTTGGTTAAGGGCTTGTAAGCATTTCACGGTAAGGCCTACACTTGTTGTAAACGGCGCATGTGACAAATAAAATGTGATTTGATATTTATCATCTCATGATAAATATATAAGATATAAGCTGACCTGCTGGAGGATCTAGCCTAATAGAAAGAGTAAATGGGTGTGCAAATTAACGGGCTGCCTGACAGTCATCTGACAGAAGTCCTAGTGTGATTGCAAACCAGCCTAGTTGCAAAACACACAGCCAGGTGAAATAATGATGTTCTGCATCTGAAAATAGATCATGGTTATGGTTAGCTTCTGCCTACTGACATTTCTCTCTCACAATCTTACAAAAAGGTCAAGGGGGAGAGAGACGGACAACGAGCCATTATAGAGAGCTAAACTTCACAAAGTGTTGCAATAAAGTTAGCTTTGGATTTTCCAAGGTGTCAGGGGCCGTTCTGGTGTGTTTTCCCCATTCAGTGGGCTGGAGTAAGTATTTTGTTTGTGTAAGCGAGATGTATGTGCTCTTTTAATCCTGTTGGGGGGCACTGCCAAAACCCTCCCACTCTTTCACACTCTTTCAGCTTCCACTCTCCTTCTTCACGCCTCGCTCTCCCACAATCACCTGTTCCACTGTGCTGCTCTCTCTGTCTGTCTCTCTCCATCCTGTCTCTCAGTTCCGGGAAACTTGTCCACTTGCCATGCGCCCATAACAACATTGCCATGGAAACTGCAAACAAGCCTGTGTGACCACTTTCACAGGACTAAAGGAATGACTCACGTGGCTTATTTTCAAGGGTTACTACAAAGAGGGAGGATGAAACAAAACTGTACCCCACACATACTTCTCCTTTTCTGCCTTTCTCTCCAGAATTCTACTTTTCCAAGGCAAAAAAAAAAATGTTTTTAGGGTGTTTCAAGTGAGATCAAATCTAAATATACTTAACAACTTCTTTCAAGTGAGTGTTAACACAAATTAGGTTAATTTAAAAAGAGGTTAGTTTAAAAAGAAAATTAAGTACAGTACAGATAAGCTCGGTCTTTGAGAAAGGACTAGAGCTTGCTGCTCCAGGTCTAGTTTCAAGATCATGCTGCACATCATACCAAGCTGGGTGCATCATGTGGATCCCAACCTTGTGGAGGACTCCAGATAATAGATGGCATAGTTACATGTCTACTTGTGTACCTGGGCAGTGTGCCTCTTTTCTGGGCCGTGACCTCTTACCCCACCACCCTCCAAACCACTTACGGTATTGTGGTGCTGGGTGGGCATGGAATTCCACTAAAAAATACAGCTACGAAGGAAGAGGCGGAGGGGCACTTTGCGTGCTTTTATCCGTGTGAAGCGAAGCAGGAGGTAGAAGTGCAGGGGGGTACCCATCCCAAAGCCAGCCTCTCAGACCCACAGGCAGTGGGCTTCCGACTGAAAGCTACCTCGTCCTTCCGTCTCTCCTCCCTCATTTTAATAGCAAAGAATCACAATGAAGTAACTGTCTCCGTGCCAGAAAACTAGAGGACCAAAGGGAATCTGGAGAAAAATGGTGGCAAAAAAATTTTCACGTGGATCAAGCATAAGTTACAGTACCTGAAAAGTTGTGCCTCGAGCTCCATTGGCATTCCCCCTTTGGGCATCCACACCTGTCTTTCAAACACCACTAAGTCTACCCCTCCTCTTTATCATATGTCTTTATTATATCTAAATTTGCTTCTGGCGGAGGGCATCAGTATAGTGACTTGGTGTACCTGTGATGAGACTGGATACCAGCAGGGGAAGCACCAGCATCTGCAGCATCCTCATCAGCAGCTCTCCAGGGAAAGAGAAGTACTTCACCTCTCGGTAGGTCATTTTATAGGGACGCAGTGCAAAGCCAAGGATTATACCTGGAGAATCAGAAGGGCTGATCAGTGTGCTGGAAACATGAACATGCAACTGCATATAAAGCAAATGACAATGAGAGGATCTGTCTCTCAGTCACATCTAGAATGAGGTTTGTAGGTGAGTCCTCCCTATGGGATTGGGATTACAATAAGAGAGTGTGTTTCAAAGTGTGTGGGTGTGTTTGCGTGAGTATGTTGGCCCATACGCCCCTACGTATTTATTTGGACAGTGAAGCTAAAACTTTTCATTTGGCACGATACTCCAGCATTTGTATATTCATCTTAATGCTACCATGATTACGGATAATCATGAATGAACCGTGAATAATGATGAGTGAGAAAGTTATAGATGCACAAAGATCATGTGTCCAAAACGGAATGTTTTTTGAGGGGGTATGAGCTTTGTTCCTTTAACTTTCTCGCTCATCATAATTCACTATTCATTCATGATTATCCATAATCGTGGTAGTATTCACATTGATGTAGAAGTGTTCAGAAACATCTTATATTCATATTCAAAAATGACATTGACTCCAGAGTGACACAATACATTATTTGTCATGTTTTGTCATTTATTATCTTGTCTTGTCCCTGTGCTTCCCATTCTATTCGTTTCCCTCTGCTGGTCTTATTAGGTTCTTTCCCTCTTTCTATCCCTCTCTCTCCCCCTCCCTCTCTCACTCTCTCGCTCTCTCTTCTCTCTATCGTTCCGTTCCTGCTCCCAGCTGTTCCTATTCCCCTAATCAATCATTTAGTCTTCCCACACCTGTTCCCGATCCTTTCCCCTGATTAGAGTCCCTATTTCTTCCTTTGTGTTCCGTTCCTGTCCTGTCGGTTCCTTGTCTAGAATTCACCGTGCTGTGTTTGTGTATCGCCCTGTCGTGTCGTGTTTTCCTCAGATGCTGCGTGGTGAGCAGGTGTCTGAGTCTGTCTGGTTCAAGTGCCTTCCCGAGGCAACCTGCTGTTCACCTGCTGTTCAAGATCGAGTCTCCAGTTTGTCCTCGTCATTTCGAGTGAAAGTTGTGTTTTTGTTTGTATTTACTTTACTGGATTAAAGACTCTGTTTTCGCCAAGTCGCTTTTGGGTCCTCTTTCACCTGCATGACAGAAGGAACCGACCAAGGAATGGACCCAGCGACTTCAGACGCTCGTTACACTGCCGTCGAGATCCAAGGAGCCATGCTCGGCAGACACGAGCAGGAATTGTCTGCTGCTCGCCATGCCGTGGAGAACCTGGCCGCTCAGGTTTCCGACCTCTCTGGACAGTTCCAGAGTCTACGTCTCGTGCCACCTGTTACTTCCTGGCCTGCCGAGCCTCCAGAACCTAGGGTTAATAACCCACCTTGCTACTCCGGGCAGCCCACTGAGTGCCGCTCCTTTCTCACGCAGTGTGAGATTGTGTTCTCTCTCCAACCCAACACATACTCTAGAGAGAGAGCTCGGGTTGCTTACGTCATTTCACTCCTTACTGGCCGGGCTCGAGAATGGGGCACAGCTATCTGGGAGGCAAGGGCTGATTGCTCTAACAAGTTCCAGAACTTTAAAGAGGAGATGATTCGGGTTTTTGACCGTTCAGTTTTTGGTAGGGAGGCTTCTAGGGCCCTGGCTTCCTTATGCCAAGGTGAACGGTCCATAACGGATTATTCTATTGAGTTTCGCACTCTTGCTGCCTCTAGTGAGTGGAACGAGCCGGCGCTGCTCGCTCGTTTTCTGGAGGGACTCCACGCAGTGGTTAAGGATGAGATTCTCTCCCGGGAGGTTCCTTCAGATGTGGACTCTTTGATTGCTCTCGCCATCCGCATAGAACGACGGGTAGATCTTCGTCACCGGGCTCGTGGAAGAGAGCTCGCATCAACGGTGTTTCCCTGCTCCGCATCGCAACCATCTCCCTCCTCTGGCTCAGAGTCTGAGCCCATGCAGCTGGGAGGGATTCGCATCTCGACTAAGGAGAGGGAACGGAGGATCACCAACCGCCTGTGCCTCTATTGCGGAGTTGCTGGACATTTTGTTAATTCATGTCCAGTAAAAGCCAGAGCTCATCTGTAAGCGGAGGGCTACAGGTGAGCGCAACTACTCAAGTCTCTCCATCAAGATCCTGTACTACTTTGTCGGTCCATCTACGCTGGACCGGTTCGGGTGCTACATGTAGTGCCTTGATAGACTCTGGGGCTGAGGGTTGTTTCATGGACGAAGCATGGGTTCGGAAACATGACATTCCTTTCAGAGAGTTAGAGAAGCCTACGCCCATGTTCGCCTTAGATGGTAGTCATCTTCCCAGTATCAGATTTGAGACACTACCTTTAACCCTCACAGTATCTGGTAACCACAGTGAGACTATTTCTTTTTTGATTTTTCGTTCACCGTTTACACCTGTTGTTTTGGGTCATCCCTGGCTAGTATGTCATAATCCTTCTATTAATTGGTCTAGTAATTCTATCCTATCCTGGAACGTTTCTTGTCATGTGAAGTGTTTAATGTCTGCCATCCCTCCCGTTTCTTCTGTCCCTACTTCTCAGGAGGAACCTGGCGATTTGACAGGAGTGCCGGAGGAATATCATGATCTGCGCACGGTCTTCAGTCGGTCCCGAGCCAACTCCCTTCCTCCTCACCGGTCGTATGATTGTAGTATTGATCTCCTTCCGGGGACCACTCCTCCTCGGGGTGGACTATACTCTCTGTCGGCTCCCGAACGTAAGGCTCTCGAGGATTATTTGTCTGTGTCTCTTGACGCCGGTACCATAGTGCCTTCTTCCTCTCCGGCCGGGGCGGGGTTCTTTTTGTTAAGAAGAAGGACGGTACTCTGCGCCCCTGCGTGGATTATCGAGGCTGAATGACATAACGGTTAAGAATCGTTATCCGCTTCCCCTTATGTCATCAGCCTTCGAGATTCTGCAGGGAGCCAGGTGCTTTACTAAGTTGGACCTTCGTAACGCTTACCATCTCGTGCGCATCAGAGAGGGGGACGAGTGGAAAACGGCGTTTAACACTCCGTTAGGGCATTTTGAGTACCGGGTTCTGCCGTTTGGTCTCGCCAATGCGCCAGCTGTTTTTCAGGCATTAGTTAATGATGTTCTGAGAGACATGCTGAACATCTTTGTTTTTGTCTATCTTGACGATATCCTGATTTTTTCTCCGTCACTCGAGATTCATGTTCAGCACGTTCGACGTGTTCTACAGCGCCTTTTAGAGAATTGTCTCTATGTAAAGTCTGAGAAGTGCTCTTTTCATGTCTCCTCCGTTACTTTTCTCGGTTCCGTTATTTCCGCTGAGGGCATTCAGATGGATTCCGCTAAGGTCCAAGCTGTCAGTGATTGGCCCGTTCCAAGGTCACGTGTCGAGTTGCAGCGCTTTTTAGGTTTCGCTAATTTCTATCGGCGTTTCATTCGTAATTTCGGTCAAGTTGCTGCCCCTCTCACAGCTCTTACTTCTGTCAAGACGTGTTTTAAGTGGTCCGGTTCCGCCCAGGGAGCTTTTGATCTTCTAAAAGAACGTTTTACGTCCGCTCCTATCCTCGTTACTCCTGACGTCACTAGACAATTCATTGTCGAGGTTGACGCTTCAGAGGTAGGCGTGGGAGCCATTCTATCCCAGCGCTTCCAGTCTGACGATAAGGTTCATCCTTGCGCTTATTTTTCTCATCGCCTGTCGCCATCTGAGCGCAACTATGATGTGGGTAACCGTGAACTGCTCGCCATCCGCTTAGCCCTAGGCGAATGGCGACAGTGGTTGGAGGGGGCGACCGTTCCTTTTGTCGTTTGGACAGACCATAAGAACCTTGAGTACATCCGTTCTGCCAAACGACTTAATGCCCGTCAAGCTCGTTGGGCGTTGTTTTTCGCTCGTTTCGAGTTTGTGATTTCTTACCGTCCGGGTAGCAAGAACACCAAGCCTGATGCCTTATCCCGTCTGTTTAGTTCTTCTGTGGCTTCTACTGATCCCGAGGGGATTCTTCCTTATGGGCGTGTTGTCGGGTTAACAGTCTGGGGAATTGAAAGACAGGTTAAGCAAGCACTCACGCACACTGCGTCGCCGCGCGCTTGTCCTAGTAACCTCCTTTTCGTTCCTGTTTCCACTCGTCTGGCTGTTCTTCAGTGGGCTCACTCTGCCAAGTTAGCTGGTCATCCCGGTGTTCGAGGCACTCTTGCGTCTATTCGCCAGCGCTTTTGGTGGCCGACTCAGGAGCGTGACACGCGCCGTTTCGTGGCTGCTTGTTCGGACTGCGCGCAGACTAAGTCGGGTAACTCTCCTCCTGCCGGTCGTCTCAGACCGCTCCCCATTCCTTCTCGACCATGGTCTCACATCGCCCTAGACTTCATTACCGGTCTGCCTTTGTCTGCGGGGAAGACTGTGATTCTTACGGTTGTCGATAGGTTCTCTAAGGCGGCACATTTCATTCCCCTCGCTAAACTTCCTTCCGCTAAGGAGACGGCACAAATCATTATCGAGAATGTATTCAGAATTCATGGCCTCCCGTTAGACGCCGTTTCAGACAGAGGCCCGCAATTCACGTCACAGTTTTGGAGGGAGTTCTGTCGTTTGATTGGTGCGTCCGTCAGTCTCTCTTCCGGGTTTCATCCCCAGTCTAACGGTCAAGCAGAGAGGGCCAATCAGACGATTGGTCGTATACTACGCAGCCTTTCTTTCAGAAACCCTGCGTCTTGGGCAGAACAGCTCCCCTGGGCAGAATACGCTCACAATTCGCTTCCTTCGTCTGCTACCGGGTTATCTCCGTTTCAGAGTAGTCTGGGTTACCAGCCTCCTCTGTTCTCATCCCAGCTTGCCGAGTCCAGCGTTCCCTCCGCTCAAGCGTTTGTCCAACGTTGTGAGCGCACCTGGAGGAGGGTGAGGTCTGCACTTTGCCGTTACAGGGCACAGACTGTGAGAGCCGCCAATAAACGCAGGATTAAGAGTCCAAGGTATTGTTGCGGCCAGAGAGTGTGGCTTTCCACTCGCAACCTTCCTCTTACGACAGCTTCTCGTAAGTTGACTCCGCGGTTCATTGGTCCGTTCCGTGTCTCCCAGGTCGTCAATCCTGTCGCTGTGCGACTGCTTCTTCCGCGACATCTTCGTCGCGTCCATCCTGTCTTCCATGTCTCCTGTGTTAAGCCCTTTCTTCGCACCCCCGTTCGTCTTCCCTCCCCCCCCGTCCTTGTCGAGAGCGCACCTATTTACAAGGTACATAAGATCATGGACATGCGTTCTCGGGGACGGGGTCACCAATACTTAGTGGATTGGGAGGGTTACGGTCCTGAGGAGAGGAGTTGGGTTCCGTCTCGGGACGTGCTGGACCGTTCACTCATTGATGATTTCCTCCGTTGCCGCCAGGATTCCTCCTCGAGTGCGCCAGGAGGCGCTCGGTGAGTGGGGGGGTACTGTCATGTTTTGTCATTTATTATCTTGTCTTGTCCCTGTGCTTCCCATTCTATTCGTTTCCCTCTGCTGGTCTTATTAGGTTCTTTCCCTCTTTCTATCCCTCTCTCTCCCCCTCCCTCTCTCACTCTCTCGCTCTCTCTTCTCTCTATCGTTCCGTTCCTGCTCCCAGCTGTTCCTATTCCCCTAATCAATCATTTAGTCTTCCCACACCTGTTCCCGATCCTTTCCCCTGATTAGAGTCCCTATTTCTTCCTTTGTGTTCCGTTCCTGTCCTGTCGGTTCCTTGTCTAGAATTCACCGTGCTGTGTTTGTGTATCGCCCTGTCGTGTCGTGTTTTCCTCAGATGCTGCGTGGTGAGCAGGTGTCTGAGTCTGTCTGGTTCAAGTGCCTTCCCGAGGCAACCTGCTGTTCACCTGCTGTTCAAGATCGAGTCTCCAGTTTGTCCTCGTCATTTCGAGTGAAAGTTGTGTTTTTTGTTTGTATTTACTTTACTGGATTAAAGACTCTGTTTTCGCCAAGTCGCTTTTGGGTCCTCTTTCACCTGCATGACATTATTCGTCGTTCAGTTCCTAACGGGCAAAAAAAATATAATCCGAAACACACAAAAAAAAAACTGCAAATGCATCCAACAAGTGTGTTGAGCTGCAATCTTGATGTAGTCATTACGTGCTAGGAGTATGTGACAAAATAATAAACCTTTGACTACTTTAATACACTGTAAGTGCATTTTTCCAAATACTTCAATAAAACAAACAAAAGGTGACATTCAGTGCGGTCGCCTCATAAGGAAACATTTGATCTCAAATCCAAAATGGTGGTGTATAGAGCCAAATTTACACATGTTTAGCTTCACTCTCTAAATAAATACGGAGGGGAGTGTGTGTGAGTGGACTGGGGTGTGGTATTGGAGGCGTGTGTGTTCACTCACCTACAACGACGGCCGCTACAGTAAAGAGCACAAAGGCGTTCTTCTTGAAGAAGGCCTGGACGTCTTCCTTAGAGATGTCCTCCACTTTCCTCTTGGCCTTCATGGTCCTTATGTGGATGCCCTCCCGGATCCGCTGCATCCTAGTGTGGGAATCTGAAGCCGGGGGGGGCTTAATTACTTTTGGTCATGACTGCAGACAGGACTAGGAGTGTCTCACACACCTTTTAGACAGCCAGACGACCTGAACCAATGGGTCTGACCAGCCCTTACTCTGGTGATAGCTGCTGGCGAAGAGATGAAATGACACAGAACAAGACACATGCAGTTGAAGTGACACATGCAGACATTCACATTGACATGGCAATGCGGTTGACAAGATTAGAGAAAGAAGATTAGCTTATTCTAGCAAATCAAATTTAGCAAATCTGGACCGTGTGGTGTGTCGTCAAAATAACACATGTTTTCATGATAAAATAGTCACACAATCTTGAAAAGAAAGCAAGTATTTTATTGTTAGACAAAAGCTAGCATTTCTTCCCCATGATGAATCCCTCCATGACAAGCATCAAAGCCCCTGAACACAGGAAGCATGGATGCTGCAGGTGCAGATCTGCATCACTAATACACCCTGGCAACTCATCAGTCTATCCTGGAGAATATTTATTCATAAAAACACCTGATTAGGAAAAACGTATGCGCACCTGAATAATGGAATAACAAAAACAATCAACTGCGCTTTCTTTAAAGAGATGCACTGCATACTCAACTAAAAGCACCCTACACAACACAACTATGTAATCCTTTCATTGGAAAGGCATACTTTTTCAATCAATTGTTTGATTGAAAATGCCAGTTGGTAACACTCTGAACAAACTGCAAATTTTGCTACAAAGATTTTGTTTGCACTTTAATGAATTTAGAAGACGTGGACATGAAAATCTAAACAAAAGGATGATACTTTTCATGCATGGCCACATCAACAGTATGGACCCCTGGCATACAGCTAAAACATCACAAGGGCCACACAGACCTGGTCATTCCATTGGACAACAACACCAACAACTATCTCCTCCTCAAAAGTGGCAAAACAAAACACTGACCTTTCACCAGTGTAGATGTTCCTTTATTAGACAAACTCCTCTTCCTGATGAGTTATCCTCAGCCTGAGGACAGGTCAGGCAGGCAGAGAGCAACAGTGTTAGAGGCAGGCAGTGGGTCCAGAGGCAGAGAAGGGAGGAGAGATAGAGACTGGGAGATGGAGTGTGATAGACAGGCACATAGAGAATGGGAGGTGTACATATGTTCTCTGAAGACAACTGAGGCAATCCCTCGTGCTCCCATTCTCTGAAGAGGGAGGAGACTTTCAAGCTCAGAAAGAGAGAGGGAAAGATAGAGAGAGGTAAAGGCAGTGGGAGGAGATGGTAGCCCTTCCTATCTCTTTACAATTTGGGGGATGTTTTCTGGAACCAAAAAAAGTTATCCTATGGGGACAGCCAAATTACCCTTTCGGAATCCTTTTTTTCTCCTCTCCTCCCGCTCCCATTCTCCTCCAAGCTCTCTTTTCCTTTCCCATCTTCCCTCCTCCCCATCCTCTCGTCTATCCTCTTCCCCTCTTTGTCGGCCTATTCAACCCTTACTGGAGTGCTTCAGAAACAGATAAAGCCTGTGGACCCGTAATCAAGATCTGCTCGAGGTGTTAGGGCTCTCTCCCTCTGCTTCAGTGTAGCCTCTCCCACAGTCCTGACAAATAAGAGCTTTCATCACCAGCAGCAGTGGTTGCTGGCCAGGACTGGACAGTCAGTGCCTAGGGCCATAGGATCAGCATTTGTTTCAAGATACTGTACTTCGAAGTGTTGAAGTATCATTCTGAGTGTTTCCCAAAAAGAAGTGTGATGTGCGACAGCGATGCACCATTTCAAATGTGCAGTAAATCTCTATGTCAAATTGGGGCGGCAGGGTAGCCTAGTGGTTAGAGTGTTGGACTAGTAACCAAAAGGTTGCAAGTTCAAAACTCCCGAGCTGACCAGGTACAAATCTGTCGTTCTACCCCTGAACAGGCAGTTAACCCACTGTTCCTAGGCCATCATTGAAAATAGGAATTTGTTCTTAACTGACTTGCCTGGTAAAATAAAATAATAATACTGAGCTTTACAACACTCACCTGTGCAACTAGAGGCAAAAAAACTCAAGATCACCTTTACTCCATACACAGAGATGCAAACAAAGCTCTCCCTCGCCCACTATTTGGACCATAACTCTGTCCTCCTGATTTGAGGTTACAAGCAAAATCTCTTAACAGGAAGTACCAGTGACGCTCTCAGTCCGATGAAGTGGACCCAAAGTTACAGGACTGTTTTGCTAGCATATCATGGATGGCATTGCAGTATTTATCACATCAGTCACTGGCTTCATTAATTTACTGCAGGGGATCAAATCAGGTCACAGAGTGTTTCTTGGTAGCTTTAAACAAATATACTTTGAAACAAAAGTATACACCTCACACACATGGTAATGGCCTTAATTTTATTTTTTAAATAAGACACCTGTACCGTGTCACAAATGGAGTTGAACTGTATGAACATTAGAGTTTGCATTCCAATATAAGACTTTATATACATCATAGAAGACTGAAATATAACAAAACTGTTTGACATGAATAGACTTTTCATGTTTATTAATGAAGAAATTATGAAAAATATGAATAACAATCCACCCATGAGGCCACTAGAAGACGCTTTGATCATTAGACTGCAAGAAAGGGCTACTAAGTGCATCGATGTGACCATACGTACATATCACAACCTGAAGCCATGAATTACCGGTAACAGCCACACTGAGCTAAAGGCTAGAGCTGACGATTTCAAGGAGCAGATCACTAACCTGGATGCTTATAAGAAATCCACCTATGCCCTCCAAAGAACCATCAGATAGGCAAAGTGTCAATACAGGACTAAGATCGAATCCTACTACACCAGCACTGACACTTGTCAGATATGACAGGGCTTGCAAAATATCACAGATTACAAAGGGAAACCCAGCCACAACCTCCACAGTGACATGAGCCTACCAGACGAGCTAAATACCTTCTATGCTCAGTTTGAGGCAAGGAACACTGAACCATGCATGAGAGCACCAGTTGTTCCTGATGACTGTGTGATCACACTCTCCGTAGACGATGTGAGTAAGACCTTTAAACAGGTTAACATTCACAAGGCCGCAGGGACAGACGGATTACCAGGACGTGTACTCAGAGCATGTGTTGACTAGGTGGTAAGTGTATTCACTGATATTTTCAACCTCTCCCTGACCCAGTCTGTAATACCTACATGTTTTAATCAGACCACCATAGTCCCTAAAACGCCAAGGTAACCACTCTAAATGACTATTGCCCTGTAGCACTCACATCTGTAGCCATGAAATGCCTTGAAAGGCTGGTCAGGCTCACATCAACACCATCATCCCAGACACCCTGGACCAGCTCCAATTCACATACCACCCCAAAAGAGCCACAGATGACGCAATCTCTATTGTACTCCACACTGCCCTTTCCCACTTGGACAAAAGGAACACCTACATGAGAATGCTGTTAATTGACTACAGCTCAGCATTCAACACCATAGTGCAGTCAAAGCTCATCACTAAGTTAAGGTCCCTGGGACTGAATACCTCCCTCTGCAACTGGATCCTGGACTTCCTTACGACCACCCCCAGGTGGTGAGGAAGGATAGGCAACAACACAGCCGCTGATTCTCAAAAACGGGGGCCCCTCAGGGGTGCGTGTTTAGCCCCTTCCTGTACTCCCTGTTTTATCAGTTTCTTTATGAAAATATTTTGCAAACTCCATTACAGTAGCTCAAACAGTACACAAGTAGACTACAAATGCATGCTGGGCCGAGCATGCACAAAGAAACTGATAAAACACACAGGTGCCAAATCATGGTGACTTACAAAGATGAGGACCCAGATCAAGAGAGGGAGTGCAGTGATGTAGTGTCCAGAATTAGAGAATCATTGTGGAATCTGAAATTACACATATCGCGAAATCATGATAGTGTACTTATTACGTGCACGTGCTAATAGAAAGGAAGGAGGTGGGTAGCTAGTGAAGTGTGTCATAGTAGCAAAGAATTTCTAAACAAAAAATCAGATCTTAAAAGTTTATTTCATTTTGGTTCTATTAACTATATAATAGGCTATCATAGATTTTGGCTCAATAGGTCTGACACCTTACCACTTTCAAGGAGATTTTCCATTTTGATAGGGTTATTTTGCCTAAAAACTTTAGGCCTACCTATATAAAAATAAAAATACTACTCTGTATCCCTGCCAGCATGGCAAGAGTGGCCCGTAGGGTGTTGAGCATCCACAGTGGCTCTGCAAGTGCAGAGAGGATATTCTCTCCGCTGCTGGCCTGCTCTCCAGGCACCATGCATGACCCAGACTCTGACCAAACGGCTGTTTCTAAAAATGAATTCAAAAAAGGCACTGAGCCTAATAAGGCATTTTTCGTAAGGCACAGGTAAGACACAGGCTATGTGCGCAATTTATAGATTATAATGATTTAATACAATTAAATGTTGAAATGCTAAGCACTATAATGTTCCTTTCAGCCTAGTGTGTCGCACTAGCAAATGCTTCACAATTTATATCTTTGTAGGCTATAGCCTTAAAATAATTGAAATAATAAGCTAATAATGTAGCCTAAATAATTCATTTTCTTTCCTTCTTAGGCTACCAGTCTGGCTCCTGACCTATTTTGAGTGTTTAAATGCTGCTTAATGCGACATGTAACATGACGAGCGCTTCTTACAGTCACCTTTTCTGTGTATTAAAATGTTTTTCTTTCAAATCATATGGTTTGGTTTCAATACTTCAAAACCACATGGTAGGTCCAGGTAGTCACAAAAAATGGATGGTTGTTGGTTAAATGGTCATTTTAATGAATGGAGCGAATTTGGAGTGGCAGTTTTTTTCCATGTGAGCGAGGAGCGTTTTTTTTAGCAGAGAGGTTGGAAAGAACTTGGTGTCACGTCCGGACCATAGAACGCTTTTATTTTCTATGGTAGAGTAGGTCAGGGCGTAACTGGGGGGTTGTTCTAATTTATATTTTCTATGTGGGGTTCTAGGTTTATTTTCTGTGTTGGTAATTTGTATGATTCCCAATTAGAGGCAGTTGGTAATCGTTGTATCTAATTGGGGATCATACTTAAGTAGCAATTTTCCACCTGTGGGTTATGGGATATTGTTTGAGTGTATGTGTTTTGAGTTATTGCACGTAGCATCGCTGTAGTCACGGTTCGTTGTTAGTTTATTTGTTTTTGTCTTTGCTTAGTTTCACTTTCTTCATTAAATTATGTGGAACTCAACAGCCGCTGTGCCTTGGTCCGACATTTATTCTAACGAACGTGGCACTTGGAGCGGTGTGCAAGCACTGCTCCGTGATCCGACCGCTCAACTCCGCTCACATACTCTGGTGTCCGTGCACGACTCCAACACCATCATTAAGTTTGCCGACAACACAACAGTGATCACTGACGACGATGAGACAGCCTATTGGGAGGAGGTCAGAGACCTGGCAGTGTGGTGCCAGGACAGCAACCTCTTCCTTAACATCAGTAAGACCAAAAAGCTAATCGTGCAGCTCAGGAAACGGAGG
Organism: Oncorhynchus gorbuscha; assembly: GCF_021184085.1. Lineage (NCBI taxonomy): Eukaryota > Metazoa > Chordata > Actinopteri > Salmoniformes > Salmonidae > Oncorhynchus > Oncorhynchus gorbuscha. Next base: position 45,827,689 of record NC_060183.1, on the reverse strand, counting down.
GCAGAACACGCCCCCATTCACATCGACGGGGCTGTAGTGGAGCGGGTAGAGAGAGAGCTTTAAGTTCCGCGGTGTACACATCACTAAGGATCTATCTAGGTCCAAACACACCAACACAGTCGTGAAGAGGACACAACAATGAAAATATTTGGCATGGGCCCTCAGATCCTCAAAGTTCTACAGCTACACCAACGAGAGCATCTTGACTGGCTGCATCGATGCTTGGTATGTTAACTGCTTGGCATCCGACCAAGGCGCTACAGAGGATAGTAATGCCACCCAGTACATCACTGTAGCCAAGCTCCCAGCCATCCAGGACCTCCATACCAGGCGGTGTCAGAGGAAGGCCCAAAAAACGGTCAAAAACTTCTGCCACCCAAGCCACAGACTGTTCGCTCTGCTACTCTGCATGGCAAGCGGTACCAATTCACTGAGTCTGGAACCAACAGGACCCTGAACAGCTTCTAACCCCAAGGCATATGGCTTCTAAACAAAATGCAAAAAAGCTAATCAAATGGCGATCCAGACTACCTGCATTGACCCTTTTTTTGCAGTAACTCACTAACTGCTTTGCACATACGCTGCTGCTACTTTTTTAAATGATATATCCTGTTGCCCAGTCACTTTATCCCTATCTATGCTTTATGTACATAGCTACCTCAATTACCTTGTACCCCTGCACATCGACTCGGTACTAATACTCACTGTATATAGCCATGTTGTTTCCGAATCCCTATACATAGCCATTATTTTTACTTGTTATTTCTATTAATTATTCACTGTGTATTTATTCCTTGTGTCACTATTTAAACAAATAAATATTGTATTTTACTCTGCATTGTTGGAAAAGGACCTGGAGTAAGCATTTCACTGTTAGTCTACACCCGTTTATTATTATAGTTCAAAGTCAATCCACAGTGTAACTGACAGACAAAGTCAATTATAGTTAGTTGAAAAAAGTGTAACTTGTGCAGTAGTGGGTGACCTCACTGTATGGAAAATGTATTCCCCAGTGACATGGAGTATAATTAGTGAAGAATACCCCTGAAATCAGGCCACATATCTACACACAAATAAAACTGTCAGATTAATGAATGAATAGGAATATACTCCAATGGGGATTCATGTTTTAAGTGATCCAAACATTATACTGACACGGAACTTTCTTGAAAATGTATGAAATTATAATTGACGTTTCATGACTTTGAGCCCTGCACAGTGAAAGTATGAGATTCAATGCCTGTAGCCAATCCTGTAAACTTGGCCGAACTAGCAAAGTTTTTGAGAGGCAAATTTCAGGGGGGCCAACCCACATTCTGTGCATATTAATAGCCCAGCCCCACATCACCACCACCAATTACTAGTGAATTTGCAAGGGAACCTTGTTCTCGTCGTTTATTCTTCATAGTTCCAGTCCAGACAAACTCAAGTCCAGGTCTAAATGTCTTTGCGTTGTAAAAATCCAAAGTGGGGCTGCCAATAGCGGAAGAGTGGCAATGGCTCCATTAGTTTGCCAGTCACACACGATGCCTTGGCAGAAGAATCCAGACTGGGCAGACCAGCACTGTCCAGGAGAGCAAGACAGTCGCTACGGCTTATCGTCTTTGTGACGCTCAATGTTCATGTTAGAAGATCTAACAGCCTTAAAAGCTATACCTCTCCAAAGCAAACAGCCAACTCCCGCTGGGCCCAATATGTGACTGCAAGGCCATGCAACACCACACAGCTGACCAATTTTCTTTGTAGTAATAGGTTGTTATGTAAAAATCCATAGTAGCCATTTGTCATGTCTTAAAATCTGGTCCTCTGCGTGGGTTTTTCCACCGTACTCCATACATCTCCCCATTCCACTGCTGCCGGATTTACATCATGGCACCGGCTAATGAAACCCGAAATGACTCACACAGAGCTAATACGCAGGAGGCGGGAAGAAAGGTTTCAATACCATCACCCCACACCCCCAGAATGAATGGCCAAAGACCCAGAGCTGGGACGGTGCTGTCCTGTCATTCACTCTCACATGCAAGGAGCTCTCGCCTGTACAAGCCCTTCCGGAGCAGCGAACACATCACTAACATGTCCTGTTGTTGACCTGTCAAAAGCCCAGACAGTCAAGCAGGGAGTTTTTGCCACCGCCTGTGCAAGTTCAGGTCCTTCTTGTGGCCAGAATGAACTACTTCTATTGGAAGTATTTGAACGTATTTTCAAATCATTTCTAGGAATAACCTGCTATTTTAAATTATTTTCAAATACTTTTATAAAATACTCTTTTGAAATACCTGGGTTAAACTACGTCTACCTGCACATGACCATCTGATCATTTATCACTCCCGTGTTAATCTGCTAAATTGTAATTATTCGCTTACCTCCTCATGCCTTTTGCACACAATGTATATAGACCCCCCCCCATTTTTTCTACTGTGTTATTGACTTGTTTATTTTTTACTCCATGTGTAACTCTGTGTTGTTGTTTGTTCACACTGCTATGCTTTATCTTGGCCAGGTCGCAGTTGTAAATGAGAACTTGTTCTCAACTAGCCTACCTGGTTAAATAAAGGTGAAATAAAATACTAAAATAAAATAAAAATGAGTGGGAGTGTATTTCAGTCAGTGTATTTCAGTATTTTCAAATACATGCCAATACGTTCCAAATGTATTTCCAAATCAATTCCAATATTCAACTACTTGTCTTAACATTTTTAAATAAAGGTTACTTTGAAATGTGCATGAAAGTAATTTAGATACTTGAAATAGTATTTGAACCAAGGTCTGCTTTCTTAACACCCTCCAACTTGACCACGAAGTCCATTAAAAGATACAAGCAGAATCCCATAGACTGATAGTTGTCTATGACCTGGTTTACTTTCAGTGATGTGAATGAGTCTGGCCTTATTCTCAGCACGCAACAAGTCATCTGTTGGCCCCACCTGTGGTCCAGGGGCCTGGCCTCTCACTGAGGTCTCATGCAGTCAGATTAAGAGGACATTGTGTAGATCTATGTGCCTTAATACCAACAGCAATATAATTACTATTATAACTCTAAGGACTTCTGGCACTCTCTTGGGTGTGAGCGATTTGGAATGCACAGATAACATATCTGTTAATTATCAAATAAAATAAATATTCAAATCAATTCAAATGTTATTAGTTACATGCGCCGAATACAACTGGTTTAGTCCTTACAGTGAAATGCTTACTTACGAGCCCCTAACTAACAATGCAGTTTTTTAAAATACAGACAAGAATAAGAAATACAAGTAACAAGTAATTAAAGAGCAGCAATAAAATAACAAAAGCGAGACTATATACAGGGGTGTACCGGTATAGGGTCAATGTGCGGGGGCACCGGTTAGTTGAGATAATATGTACATGCAGGTAGAGTTATTAAAGTGTCTATGCATAGATGACAACAACAGAGAGTAGCAGCAGTGTAAAAGAGGGGGAGAGGGGGGGGTTGGCAATGAAAATAGTCTGGGTATGCATTTGATTAGGTGTTCAGGAGTCTTATGGCTTGGGGGTAGAAGCTATTTAGAAGCCTCTTGGATCTAGACTTGGCTCTGTCCTCTTTTTCCTGTAGTCCAAAATCATCTCCTTTGTCTTGATTTAATGATATGATTATGACTGTGTAATAACAATTGTCCTTCAATGTACCAAGACTAACTGTCTTCTGTTATTAGGAGAGCCTGATAAAGGAATAGTGAGCAAGTATGAACTTGTTATTGATACACTAGTGTATGGCCTAAAAAAGATAGTTGATTCTTTTGCATGGAGGCCATGATTATGCAGCAAGACAACGGTGTCACCATGTGGCGAGAAGGGGAACTTACACAACTACATAAAAGGTATAAGATCCTGTGCAAAACTGGGTAAAGTTAGAAGTTTGAGTCACCCCATAGGATAGTGATATTTGAGTTTATTTCAGTTCATTGTCCAGCTAGAGAAACTGTGTGAAGCAAGTCAAATTAGTCTTTAGCATCCCAATTAATTGTAGACTACTTTAAGTGCCCTACTTCTGTCTGGCCAAAACTACTCTCTCTCTTTAGTTTCCCTGCTCCTTATGCCAGGCTTCTTTTTAGTCTTTCTCTTCAGTTTTGGCGATGGATAGGTTGGCTATGAGCTTTAAATGCCTCTCTGGATTGTCAAGGAACCTCTGTGTTACTTGACAAAGTGTTCCAGTTTTCTTTCCAATGGTACATTAGGGATTCAATTAATCTGTGATTGTTAGAGCATTGAACTATAATAATAATAATAATATAATACTCACTAAGGAATGAATAACTGTGTTACTGAACCACGTATATATTAAGCAATATCAAAGTAGCACAAGAATGTACACAACATAGGAAAAAGAATACTGAGAACCTTTCACCAGTAGATGGCAGTGTAGTAAACCAGATGTTTTCCCAGCAGCCTATCAGTGTGGTCTTAAAATATCCCATGGGCAAAATTGTCATAAGCACTCCCATCAAATCCCAGGTGTAGTGACTTATGAGGAACTCGTCTTTTCTGCAAATGTACTGTTTCACTTATTTCTCCCTCATTGCATACAGGTAAATGACCATAAGTCATACAATGTTCACATTTAAAACATGAACATGACTGAATTCCCTTTCAATACTGTAATATGATGGTTCAGTAAACTCTGTCTTATGGGTTATAATGACCCTGGTCACACCTGAGCATTAGAAGGGCATGTTGTAGACCTCACACACACAGCGGTAGTCCTGGAAAGATAAAGAGCTCTGTGCCACGGTCAGAGAGAGACACAGTGCATTCGGAAAGTATTCAAACCCCTTGACTTTTTCCAAATGTTGTTGCTTTACATCCTTATTCTAAAATTGATAAAAGTTGTTTTTTCCCCTCATCTGTCACGCCCTGGTCTTAGTATTTTGTGTTTATATATTTAGTTGGTCAGGCCAGGGTGTGACATGGGTTTATTTTGTTGTGTTTTCGTATTGGGGTTTTAGTAGGCATTGGGATTGCGGCTGGGTAGGGGTGTCTAGCATAGGCTATGGCTGCCTGAGGCGGTTCTCAATCAGAGACAGGTGATTCTCGTTGTCTCTGATTGGGAACCATATTTAGGTCGCCTGGGTTTTACTGTGTGTTTTGTGGGTGATTGTTCCTGTCTCTGTTGTCACAAGATAGGCTGTATAGGTTTTCACGTTTCGTTTGTTGTTTTGTAGATTTAGTTATTTCATGTATCGTTCATTTTTTCATTAAAGAACATGCGTAACCACCACGCCGCATTTTGGTCCGCTCCTCTTTCTACAGACGAACGTCGTTACATCATCAATCTACACACAATAGCTCATAATGACAAGGCAAAAAAAAAGGTTGATATACATTATTTGGGTATAACATTTACATACGTATTCAGACCCTTTACTCAGTACTTTGTTGAAGCACCTTTGGCAATGATTACAGTATCGCGTCTTCTTGGGTATGATGCTACAAACGTGGCACACCTGTATTTGGGGAGTTTCTCCCATTCTTCTCTGCATATCCTCTCAAGCTCTGTCAGGTTGGATGGGGAGCGTCGCTGCACAGCTATTTTCAGGCCTCTCCAGAGATGTTTGTTCAAGTCCGGGCTCTGGCTGGGCCACTCAAGGACATTCAGAGACTTTCCCAAAGCCACTCCTGCGTTGTGTGCTTAGGTTCGTTGTCCTGTTGGAAGGTGAACCTTCACCCCAGTCTGAGGTTCTAAGCACTCTAGAGCAGGTTTTCATCAAGGATCTCTCTGTACTCTGCTCTAGGAAGAGTCTTGGTGGTTCCAAACTGCTTCTGTTTAAGAATGACGGAGGCCACTGTGTTCTTGGGGACCTTCAATGCTGCAGAAATGTTTAGGTACCCTTCCCCAGATCTGTGCCTCAACACAACCTACGGACAATTCCTTCAACCTCATGGATTGGCTTTTGCTCTGACATGCACTGTCAACTGTGGGACCTTATATAGACAGGTGTGTGCCTTTCCAAATCATGTCCAATCAATTGAATTTACCATAGATGGACTCCAATCAAGTTGTAGAAGGATGCTCAATGGAAACAGGATGCACATGAGTTCAATTTCCAGTCTCATAGCAAAGGGTCTGAATACTTATGTAAACAAGGTATTTCAGTTTTTTTCTTGTTTTCTTTTTTCTTTCTTGTTAATAAATGTGCAGCTTTTTTCGCTTTGTCATGCTGGAGTATTGTGTGTAGATTGATGAAAAACATTTTTTAATGCATTTTAGAATAAGGCTATAAGGTAACAACATTTGGAAAAAGTCAAGGGGTCTGAATACTTTCCGAATGTATTGTATATAGAAAGAGACCAGCTGGTTGTTATCAGGTGAGATTGAGGAAGGGCAGAGAGGGTTGTGTAATGGACCTAAAGAGGAGAGTAGAGGGGGAGCCTGGCACTGAGAGTTAAAAATGGATTGTTAAATGCTCACAGTCCGAGCAAACACATTCAGACAACACATAAACAAGCACACAGACACAAGCCCCAATTATATAAAAAAACAGCATGTGAAAAAAAAACATGGAAAGAACAGAAGAGCGCATACATACATACACACATAAACACACTATCAGCCACAGTAGCTTTACCACTACACACATGAAGTAAACATTAATGCAGTCACACACAATAGCACACCACAGCATAACTCATGCACACAGACAGCCCCTCTGAGCAGAGAGCCTTTGCCCCCTCCAAGGCTGCTGCCTGGTTACACACAGTGGAAAATTCCTCCCGCTCCAACTGAGCATGCTCAAAAAACCAGCCTGTTCCAGTCCTGCACCCTTCACTCAGAGTCCGTCCTATTCCTCCTGTACGCGCTTAGAAAAAAGGGTTCCAAAAGGGTTCTTCGGCTGTCCCCATAGAATAACTCTCTTTGGTTCCAGGTAGAAGAACTCTTTGGGTTCCATGTAGAACGATCTGTGGAATGGGTTTTACATGGAATGCAAAAGCGTTCCTGAACCGTTCTAGGTTCTAGATAGCACCTTTTTCTCTTAGAGTGTATTGTCATGCATCACAATCACCAGCTGGGGGATCTCACGTGACAACCAGGCAGGCACCAGCATGGGACTGTGTGTTGTAATGCTGCTTGGCATTTGGAAACATCTCATGATATCAAAGTAGTCCATGCCTGGCCTCTAGCACCTTGTTACAGAAGCCTAATAAACAATCTTTGTTGATGTGTTTAGCAATTCATAAAACTACTCTGAATAGAGGCCATATTTTCAAAAACAAAGCACACACAGGTATGTTGTCCCGTGTTGGACAGATGCCCATGCTGATGCATAATTCATATTGTTTAATGAAATAGAGTAGTAGCCTATAGCCAGCAGGCATCCACTCCAGGTTATTAATAGCTATAGGCACTGGGCAGTGCTTGACTTGCGCAGGATCTCACTGGAGCTGAGTACCAGCACCTAAAATGTTCTAGTGCTTGAGCTCCTGCAGCTCAAAGTATTGTGGAGCTCCTGCACCTAAATTTAAACAGTACCAGCACCCAAAATTAGTACCGGCACCTATTTCAATCCAAGTCAAGCACTGGGCCACATTTACGATTCCTATCCCAGGGTAAACTCAACACTGAACAGACAAGACCAAGTTAGGATCAAGGGGAAGACAGAATGCTTTATTAAATGATGTGGATAAGTGTTCTAATAAGTGTTATGCATCTACTGATATGAATCAACGCTCTGTGTCACCATATATGCTGTCGTGTCAATAATAAATAAGTAGGACAGCTTCTATGGGAACTTGGGAAGAGTGGGAATAAAGTTGCAGCACAAGGTGAAGTTGCCAGCAGCACTCTTTGCTCTCATAAAGCAAAAGCTACACAGAGCACTTATCATTATCCTGTTTTTCCCTCATGATTTGGGGAAAGAATCCAACAACAATTGAAAGCAAGCTCTCTCTGGACATTTCCCAAAGTTCAAGCTAAGCATATTGCAAAAGTCCAAGCCAAAATAAGGCATTATACGAAAATACTTAGAGGTTGCTCAACTGCCATCCAAAAGGTTAGAGAGATGCATATAACTCAATTACAGTAGGCATGGCTACTCATTCCCTACAGTCTTTATTTTTGAAATATTTGTTTTACTTATTTGGTTACTGAACAATACTATTCTGTGTGACCTACTTGGATCCGGTTGATCTTGGGCAAAGTTCCATAAGAATGGGGTGATAAGGCAATACATTGAGCAGGGATCATCAACTACATTCAGCAATTTTTTTATTGTGCGGAAGGTCGGGGGCCCGGAACATAATTACATATAATTTGTAGACTGCAAATTGACCGCAAGAAGCCGAAACAGATATCATATTTGACTAAAACATAATCATTTCACATCTTGCTTACGTTTGTATAAGATCACCTGTCTTTCTCTCTATTATGTGTGGGAATAGTTGGGAACAGATTCCTGAAATTAAAACACCTGGAGCTGATTTCCTGGTGTGTTTTTTTACAGTCTTTATGTCCAACAATGAAAAAAGTTTTTTTGCTCATTACTTGGGGGGGCCAAATAAAACCAACCGTGGTCACCAGTTGGGGAACCCTGACATAGAGCATCATGCCCATGTTCATTCATGTTTTTAATGGAACAAAACCTTTGGAATTTCCGCACTGACAAATGTACCTTTTTTTTGTCAAAAGAGAGTTTAGGCACTTCTGGGGCAATGGTAGATACATGCTATTTTCTTTATGTGGTATTATACCTTCTCAATTATGAGTCACATAATAAAGGAGGTATAATACAACATAAAGAAAATATACTCATAAAATTTTTACTTATCTTTAAATAATTAAACCATTGCAATATTAATAGTGATATATTAGCAAAGATAATCTTCTTTGCTTTATTTAATTGGGCTCCTGAGTGGGGACGAGGTCTAAGGCGCTGTGACTCAGTGCTAGAGGTGTCACTATAGACACCTTTGGTTCATATCCAGGCTGTATCACAACAGGACGTGATTGGATGGCACAGGTTTGGCCGGTGTAGGCTGTCATTAAGCATTTTTTCTTAACTGACTTGCCTGGTTAAATATATAAGAAAATGACTTTACCATTCGTTTTGACTGAAGTAGGTCCTTTGCATATCTGCTCCAGTTATCCTGTTATAGTATTACTTGCCACGCGCTCTTTTGGAGTAACTACCTATGTTGGTATAGATATGGATTCCAATCTCTAGATGCTTTCCGTTAAGTTTATCTGTTTTTAATGCCATTTAGAGTGCATTCATTTCAGTACAGTTACCACAGCACTATAAACTGGTTGAGGGGGTTAACCTGGCTTATGTCGCTCACCACGCCCACATTTTCCAAGCAGACAGGAGCCACAATGTGGCGCACGCTCGGTAGTGAACACCGTATATGACTCTTCATTCATAAACACAGGGAAGGCTAACTGACTGACAGTTGAATCGAGAGTAAGAAAATCAACAATTCCGGACAATCAAGCTTTTTACACCAAGAGAGCAAATTACCACTTTTATCTGGGCGTTTCTTCCTTTTCTTGAGGTTGTGTTTATTTCACTAGATTGTCACAGCTTCAGATCGAAGAATGAGAGGGAATCTTTCCCCGAACGAAGATATTTCAGCGTATTATTCAATGATGCCAGTCTCAGACTTGCATGAAAATGTTCCCTGTACGGTGGAACCCGCGGAGAGTGTCTGTGGAGCGGCAGAACCTGTCACCTCCAGACGGCGGATGGGGGATACCTTTCTGGCGCAGGATAGAGGATGCGCGCAGGACGTAGCTGAAGAGTTAAAGGGTAAAGTTGTCATTTCATCTCACTTTTTCAATAGTCACTTTAACAGGTCTTGACTGTTAGATAATAATTTAAATGTAATTGTATACTTAAGACAAAAATAAATGTATTGCCATAACGCTACACAGTACTGTTATTCCCTATATTCTCAATGTGATAAGCATTTTAATAGGCCCTGCTGCAAAAATGGAACTCATACACTTGTGCCCAAAAAATACATAGATTTCGAAAAAAACACATTTTTGTACTGTGTCACATATCATGTGATCATCTTTTCTCTTACAGTAGTGATATTTATTCCTATGTAACAGTATTGCTTCCGTTCCTCTCCGCCCCAACCTGGGCTCGAACCAGAGACCCTCTGCAAACATCAACAACAGGCACCTTGGAAACATCGTTACCCATCGCCCCACAGTCCGCGGCCCTTACAGAACAAGGGGAACAACTACTTCAAGGTCCTCAGAGCGAGTGACGTGACTGATTGAAACGCTATTAGCGCGCACCACCACTAACTAGCTAGCCATTTCACATCGGTCACACACACACACACACATACACACACACACACACACACACACACACACACACACACACACACACACACACACACACACACACACACACACACACACACACACACACACACACACACACACACACACACACACACACACACACACACACACACACATACATACATACATACATACACTGTAACCTGATGCAGTATCTCTAGGGTTCTTGTTTAACTTCATAGAGCACACAAGCATAGACTTTCTGTGGGCTCTGGTCAGGTTCTTATCTCAGGCCTGTAAAAGTTGGGAGGTAAATACACTATATATACACAATTATGTGGACACCCTTTCAAATGAGTGGATTCGGCTATTTCAGTCACTCATGTTGCTGACAGCTGTATAAAATCAAGAACACAGCCATAGACAAACATTGGCAGTAGAATGGCCTTACTGAAGAGCTTAGTGATTTTCCAACAAGTCAGTTCGTAAAATGTCTGCCCAGATAGAGCTGCCCCAGTCAACTGTAAGTGCTGTTATTGTGAAGTGGAAATGTCAAGGAGCAACAACGACTCAGCCGCGAAATGGTAGACCCCAGAAGCTCACAGAATGGCAGAGCCAAGTGCTGAAGCGTGTAAAAAATTGTCTGTCCACGGTTGCAACACTCACTACCAAGTTCCAACTGCCTCTGGAAGCAATGTCAGCACAATAACTCTTCGTTGGGAGCTTCACAAAATGGGTTTCCATGGCGTTCTCTGGAGTGATGAATCACTCTTCAACATCTGGCACTTCGTTGGATGAATATGGGTTTGGTGGATGCCAGGAGAACACTACCTGCCCAAAATGCATAGTGCTAACATTAAAGTTTGGTGGTAGGACCCTTAATTCCAGTGAAGGGAAATTTTAACGCTACAGCATACAATGACATTCTAGATGGTTCTGTTCTTCCAACATTGTGGTAACAGTTTGGGGAAGGCCCATTCCTGTTTCAGCATGAAAATGCCCCCGTGCACGAAGCGAGGTCCATACAGAAAGGTTTTGTTGAGATTGGTGTTGAAGAACTTGACTGGTCTGCACAGAGCCCTGACCTCAACCCCATCTACCACCTTTGGGAAGAATTGGAACGCAGAGTGCGAGCCAGGCGGTATCGCCCAACATCAGTACCCGTCCTCGTCCTGAATGGAAGAAAGTCCCCATAGCAATGTTTCAACATCTAGTGGAAAGCCTTCCCAGAAGAGTAGAGGCTGTTATAGCAGCAAAGGGGGTATCAACTCCATGTTAATATCCGTGATTTTGGAATGAGATGTTTGACAAGCAGGTGTCCACATACTTTTGGTAAAGGTAGTGTAGCTGATCAATCAGCACTGATGATATCGCTGATGAGAGCTTCCACACAACTATGAAGTATGGAAGCTTTTTTAGAGCATCCCTCTGGCTGTAAAGAGAAACAATTGGCATGCTGATTTTATGGGAAATGATGCAGCAGGATGAATGTACGGTTCAGTAAATTAACTGATTTATAATACTGCTTGGATCTTAATAAATCTTGTCTTGTTGATGCTCTTGAACCAAGCCTGTAAACGTTGTCTAACTTATAGGGATGAGTTGACATTCTATGGCGGCAGGATATTCATCTTCAGCTCAGTGTCATTCAGGAATGAAGTGAGTTCATTGGAGAGAAGTACTGTATGTGCAAGACATGATCAGATCTCATCTCAGGAGGAGGGGTATCACTTACCCCACCCCCCCACCCCCCCACTTAAGGTTACAGAGTCCATTTATTTAAACGAGAACCAGATATGTCTAGCTAATTCTTCACCAAGCTACCAGTCATGCCCAATAGCTAGCCACTTTCTCAAATTCGAGCGTGAACCCTGACATAGGGTGGGTACCCCCCCCCCCCCCCCCACCGTCCTCCATAACCAAACTCCAGCCCCTCTCTCCCCTATAGTGTCATGTTTCAGACTGAAGATATGAAAACCCATACTAGATCATTCTATTGTAACAAGGAAGTGTTTTGTCAGGTCAAAAGAACATCTGCAAGAGAAGCAGAGTGTTTTCAAGGTTTCACAGGGTTCTTAGCGAGAGATATTTAGCTGTATAGCTCTCAATATGGTCAGAAATGCTGGGTCATTTATGGTACTTTCAATGATAACCAATTCCCAGCTGTTTGCTGTAGGGGAGACAATAAGCAGGGTGAGATAAGTGTTGAGGACGAGGCCATCAAGGTAACCAAATTATTAAAGATTTGTTCAATAAACCATCATTAAATTATGATTCCTGATTTTCCCAGGAAAATCACATGCTCAGACCTTGTTTTCCCCTACGTTCCCAGTAAAAGTCTGTTTTCATCTAGAGCTGCAAAGCTAACAAAGTTATGACAAGTGATTAATGAGCCTGTGACTGAGATCTCAGTGAGTTAGATATTCCCGTGCCTCGCATTCTTATGGGGCGAAGCGCTCTGTTTAATAGCCTGTTAGAGGCCCAGTCTGGCTTATCCCCCAGCAGTCAGAGAGCATCCAGGGGGGTCTCCAGGACTGTCTGTGTGTTTAGATTTGTAGACCCTTTGGAGGGGGTCCTTGGCTGGAATCTGGGGAATCAGCAGAGTCACGGTTTTCTTGCAGTATTTCCTGTTCTACATTAGAATGATACCTCAAACTTTTTCCTTAAACGGTATCTAGTCCCTATGCACAATTAGGAAAGCCGTCTGTCTTTTATTGGGAAGAGTAAGATAGAGGCAATTCCACGGTGACCGAGAACATTTGACAAAAACACATTTACTTGAAGAACAGCGCAGATGCAAAGTTTGGTAACAGACTGACGATTTGTGCTGTTTTGTGTGACGTCATTCTGTTACCGAACACTGCATCGACACTGTTCTTCAAGTAAATGTGCTTTTGTAAACATTTCTGTGGAAATTGTTAAAAAATAGTCCTTTTGCATAGAGTTGAACTTGTTTAACTTTGCAATCATTTGGTTTTGTTTGACATATATTTTAAAATGAAAAATCTGAGTCTTAGCATCACTCGGTTACCGTGAAATTGCCCATAGTTCATTATGAGTTCATGGTCGTTCTGTACAACAGAGCTAAATTTAACTGACATGCGTGGAGTGTTTGTGTGCAAAGCAATTAACGTATATTAGTGAGTGACACTTATTAGTTGTGGCCAGTGGCTGCTGAAATGCACACTGTAAATATGATTTTGTTAAGTTCACGAATCCAAAACTTACATTCTTGTATTAGAAGGTGAATGCTGCTTTTGTCTGACTAGTTTATATCCATGTCTGTAACCATCTGCCTGCCCATTATGCTGTGATGCAGCTGTATGTTGGCCATGTTTTCTGTTTGTGGTCTTTCATGTTGGTTTTTCTAATGTAATCCCAGCTCCCTAAATGAAGCCCAGATGTACTGCTAGACTGAGCTATTGCTGTGTTCTTGTTTGGGCGATCTGAGAACAGTTATTGTATCCACTAACCACTGCAACCCCAATTGGGCCCGCAGCCAGCAAGTGTGTGAATAGAGGCTCTCTTCGCATGGAACATGTGACAGTGGGTACGCTCTATCAGGGGGAAGACAGGGGGAAGCAAGGCAGAGTTATGAGGGGGATGGTGGCTTGGTGGGGGTGGGCCCTCTGCCCCTTTAAATGAAATGTTTCCAGATTTCTTTGAAATATGACCTAAAATTATTATTTTTTAAATTACAAAAAGTGTAATTAAGTATGTTAAAAAACTACTTTTCTGTGTTGGAATGGTGTGGGCGTACCCCAAGGAAAGAACTGTGTGGGCGTATACCCTTGATAAAAAAATATTTATGCGAGTAGACCCCTGATTGACCAGCTCATATTTGTGACCAAAGCATACTGTAAATTGGAGAAAACCTCAGGAGTATGACAGTTTGAGGTGGGGTTTTCTCCAATTTACAGTATGCTTTGGCCACAAATATGAGTATAGGAAGAATCAACAACATTATTAGGTATGAGATAACAGAATATGAACTTTTAAACGTTAGATTTTCACTGGACAGTTCATTTAACCCACACTAGCCCCTGAGTGGCATTCTGGAGTCCAGAGTGGCCCGGTCAGAGTCAGCTTAGGGTGAGTGCCCCCTCCTCTCCCCCATTCCTGCTCCTAACAGAGACAAGGACATTTCTGAAACTGTGCATGTGTTTGTGTGTGTTCAATGGGCTCTCCTCTGGGTATCTTTGTCAGGGCAGAGGTTTGTGGAGCCCAGCTACAGCTCGAAGAGAAGCACACTGCCTCCTAACAGTTCCATTACATTCACCCTAGCAGAGGACAGAGAGACCATACTTTAACAAACAGTTCCAGTCTTTTACCTGTGTATTCCAAAACCAGGAACTAGGGAACATCAAACAATAATATTTTATACAAAATCTGGATGAAAAATAGATTTTAACCAAATGAAAGTATTACCCATGGAAAAGCTACATGGATCGCTTTGAGTAGGCTTACTGTTGTTTTTGCCTCTGCTGCTGAAAGGCTCTGCTAAAGCAGTGTGAGGTATCTACAGTAAAGACAAGTTAGTGTTTCTTCCTTATACAGTCTGCAATTGAATGGTTTAGCTGTGAGTCAATACAAGTGTTTGGCCTATGTAGGCCTGTACCACATGGCTGTACCGTGTGGTTATTGTTTCTGCAGGGTGGATTAGCTGTGCGGGCATGAAAATGTACGCAGGCGCGTGCTGTGTGTGTTTCTGCCTGTGCTAATCTCCGAGCCCGGAAGCCTGGTCATCACAGGGTTGGATGGAAGACCAACGTGACTGAGGGAGAGCACAGCACACAGATCCCATGATGATTCAGCTATCCATCATTCTCTCTGCTGGGTTCTCCTGACCTTGGTGTCGTTCAGCTAGTACGCGCACACACACACACACACACACACACACACACACACACACACACACACACACACACACACACACACACACACACACACACACACACACACACACACACACACACACACACACACACACACACACACACACACACACACACACACACACGAGGCAGACATAACTGAAGGAGATCAAAACACAACGACACACACATACAGCTTGTCCTGTAGCAGGGCTGGACACATCTACAGTAGCAGCGATCTCTGTTGTGAAGCTGACCTGCTTTATCAAAGGGGAGCTTTGTCTTGGTTGGATCTCATCATGATAGATGCGTTCATTCACTATGAGAGGTCTCAGGAATGATTCACTTCTGCGCTGAGCACGGACAGGGCGTGTGCATCTCTATTGACGTCACTCTTCATAGATCACCATTGTGTGGTCCTCTTCTCTGAGTGACTGGAGCTTGCTACTGCCAGATTGCAGTGCTCCTCAGCTTTTTCTACCAGAGACAGGCATGTAAGGGTTTTTTCTGAGGATCACTTTTAAGTAAAAACTTGAACTTGAAAACGTATTAAGTTATGTCATTAACTTAGACAGGCCTTGTCTGCAATATTCCAGGGAATTGTCAGAGTGCGTGCTCTTTTAAGCTCAAAGGAAGCTAGCTTCTTTTCTTTTTAATTTCCTATTTGGCAACAGTTTTAATAGTGTTTATTTAATACCATCCTCTCTAACTTATGTAATGACCCATGTAATCCGTGATGTGGAAAATAATCGTCTTTCATAAAGAGTTGGCCTGCCTGCTGCTCTCTGGCATTAGCCTGACAGTGCTTATTGGAATTGCTCATGACGTGTGATTACGTAGGGCCCTCGGCCGAGGTCAGGTGCTGCCTAATCTCTGGATGAGCTGGCTGACCTGTGGACCCTCAGACCTAAAGTAACAGCAACATTACATAGTTAATATAACACTGAGAGAGTGTCTGCCCATACAGAGCATAGGAGAGGAGGAGGAGTGTAGGGGAGCAAGAGGAGAGAGAATGAAGGAAGAGGAGGAAAGTTTGGGGAAGAAGAGTCGAGATGGGTGGAGATGCAATGTGTAAAAAAAAAAACCTCAGTATGTCTGGGTTGTCTGGGGTGACCAAACTCAACTGTGATTAGTATGGTACCTGACCTGTGAATAAGTATTTTCACACAGGAGCGATGACGTGCACGTACAACATCACCTATATGTCAGGTAGGATACACAGTGCTGCTATTATGTTAAGTAGACAGTTGACACAGCAAAAAAAACACTACTGTATACACGGATGATCACCTCTCTACGCTGTTGCTTCCAGTACATATTCTGAGTAATAGGCACTTGTCTCTGGCGTGTTGGAGTGGTGTGTAAAGTGTCATTCCATTTGTCGTGCCCTGCTGTTTGTCTAATGTAGGTCATGTGATTGGAAGTCCTCAGAGTTGGATTCTAGGGTTAATAAGTAGTGTCTGATTTCCCCAGGTCACAGAGGATTGCGGATGTGGCAGAAATAGCCTCAGATGAAGCATTACTGTACTTTTTAGCTTTCAAGGGAAGCTGAACAACCACATAAATGCAAGAAGCAACACACATTTCAATGTTAATCAGTGCATGCCACAATAATCTGTTGCATCTGAACAGTCAATAGTCATTAGAGTAGGGTGCTTACACAGTAGACCTGGGTGAACTCCAAGTGATCATCTGTCACTGACTGAAGTGTGAACACCATCTCTCTCCATGCCCAGAGTGAGCACATTCACTGACACAGCATTGGCAAATCTCAAGGTATATGTGAATGGACCACATGACAACATTCATTCCTATGAAGACTCGGTAGCGCATTGAAGCCAAATGAAGTCGGTTAAACCCTAAGCTTACAATTTCCACCCCCGCAGAAATCTTATTAACATAATACAAAAATCCCATCAAAATCGGTGTGTTTAAAAGCGATATCAGTTTGTTAGCATGGTCTGCGTCTCAATCCACCACATCCGCCGATATCGCCCTTCCGCTTCTACGGTAGAAGGTGGCAGAGCCAGAGCGGTGTCTGTCAGACCATGAGACATCCCGAAAATCGCTCTTCTCACCAAAACGTCTGTAGGTTCCTAAAGGTACTACAAGGTACTATGACCACAACTCGATTGAAAGCTGAGATTCTCAACAGCACAATGGTGTTTTGCTCTAGGACACCCACAAGCCTCACAAGAAGGTCTTCGGTACCAGTTAAAAAATGGAAGTATATATGGAGATATTTTAGTGTGTTAAATAAGGAGATAAATAAATATATATATATATAAAAGGCACACCCAAACCCCATGGCATCAGTGACTGGTGACACATGTGGCTTGAAGACTGAAGAAGCCAGTGAGAGAATCTACAGTCTTAACTTTTGTCTTTCTTTAAAAAAAAAATGTTGTTTATTGTTTTATATATATATACATACACTGCTCAAAAAAAAGGGAACACTTAAACAACACAATGTAACTCCAAGTCAATCACACTTCTGTGAAATCAAACTGTCCACTTAGGAAGCAACACTGATTGACAATACATTTCACATGCTGTTGAGCAAATGGAATAGACAACAGGCAATTAGCAATTAGCTAATAGGCAATTAGCAAGACACCCCCAATAAAGGAGTGGTTCTGCAGGTGGTGACCACAGACCACTTCTCAGTTCCTATGCTTCCTGGCTGATGTTTTGGTCACTTTTGAATGCTGGCGGTGCTTTCATTCTAGTGGTAGCATGAGACGGAGTCTACAACCCACACAAGTGGCTCAGGTAGTGCAGCTCATCCAGGATGGCACATCAATGTGAGCTGTGGCAAGAAGATTTGCTGTGTCTGTCAGCGTAGTGTCCAGAGCATGGAGGCGCTACCAGGAGACAGGCCAGTACATCAGGAGATGTGGAGGAGGCCGTAGGAGGGCAACAACCCAGCAGCAGGACCGCTACCTCCGCCTTTGTGCAAGGAGGAGCACTGCCAGAGCCCTGCAAAATGACCTCTAGCAGGCTACAAATGTGCATGTGTCTGCTCAAACGGTCAGAAACAGACTCCATGAGGGTGGACGTCCACAGGTGGGGGTTGTGCTTACAGCCCAACAGGACGTTTGGCATTTGCCAGAGAACATCAAGATTGGCAAATTCACCACTGGCGCCCTGTGCTCTTCACAGATGAAAGCAGGTTCACACTGAGCACATGTGACAGACGTGACAGTCTGGAGACGCCGTTGAGAACGTTCTGCTGCCTGCAACATCCTCCAGCATGACCGGTTTGGCGGTGGGTCAGTCATGGTGTGGGGTGGCATTTCTTTGGGGGGCCGCACAGCCCTCCATGTGCTCGCCAGAGGTAGCCTGACTGCCATTAGGTACCGAGATGAGATCCTCAGACCCCTTGTGAGACCATATGCTGGTGCGGTTGGCCCTGGGTTCCTCCTAATGCAAGACAATGCTAGACCTCATGTGGCTGGAGTGTGTCAGCAGTTCCTGCAAGAGGAAGGCATTGATACTATGGACTGGCCCGCCCGTTCCCCAGACCTGAATCCAATTGAGCACATCTGGGACATCATGTCTCGCTCCATCCACCAACGCCACGTTGCACCACAGACTGTCCAGGAGTTGGCGGATGCTTTAGTCCAGGTCTGGGAGGAAATCCCTCAGGAGACCATCCGCCACCTCATCAGGAGCATGCCCAGACGTTGTAGGGAGGTCATACAGGCACGTGGAGGCCACACACACTACTGAGCCTCATTTTGACTTGTTTTAAGGACATTGCATCAAAGTTGGATCAGCCTGTAGTGTGGTTTTCCACTTTAATTTTGAGTGTGACTCCAAATCCAGACCTCCATGGGTTGATAAATTTGATTTCCATTGATCATTTTTGTGTGATTTTGTTGTCAGCACATTCAACTATGTAAAGAAAAAAGTATGTAATAAGAATATTTCATTCATTCAGATCTAGGATGTGTTATTTTAGTGTTCCCTTTATTTTTTTGAGCAGTATATATACATATATACATACATACATATATATACACATATCATACATATATACACACACATATATATATATATAAGTGTGTGTGAATATATGTATGTATATATAAATATATATATGTGTGTATATGTGTATATAAACATATACACACACATATATATATGCATAGTGCCTAATAGCAGTAGTGCCAAATTCAATGTTTCATCCAATAATAAAATAAAACAAGTTTGGATACATTTATTAAGGGATCTTAAATTCAAAATCAAATAGCTAAATGATCCTTGGTATGACCATCTTTAAAGAATTCCACATGTTAACTTAGACAACTTTATATCGGAGATGTGCCTGTTGTTTACACACGTATCTGCCCTCTCATTGGCTAGAATGGTCCTACCTGATCTTGCCTCCTCCCGACTGCCTTCCATTTTTGAATATTTTATTTTTTAATTGTAAGAATGGACACTATCTTGTCAATATAATGCATTACCTGTGGCGCAGTTTGAACTACTCCAGGAAGTGAGATTGCAGGCTAGCTCAGTGCTGCCCCCTCTAATTGAGTAACTCAAGTTGAAGGCCAGCCTGGATATTGCAACTAAATTATCCTTAACTAAATTATCCTTAACTTCTTCTGGGTGAGATTTTAAAATAATTTGTTCAAGGACATACATCTTAGAATCAATTATTGGGACCGTGATTTTCTTTGGTAAAAAAAATATTTAAAAAATCCACAAAGGTTACATTTTTCTATTCATTATTATGTGGAGCATATTTTCTGTAAACAATGCCTGCTGTACCACGGTGTTCCTTGAACTTCCGTGGCTTCAATGAGAGGGGGCAGTCGTTCTCCTCTGGAATTAACACACCAAAAGACATTACTCACTGACTCCATGTAGAGTTCATAGAACAAGGTCAGATCAGTGACAGAGTCCCTGTGTATTTATAGCCTCCAGACAGGTCAGTTTTACCCATGGCCAAGCCTTGGCGTCTGCTGCCTTGCTGGCTCACACCTCCACTGCTATCCCATCACTCACCCCTTCCACGGTGGGCCTGTCCCCAGCTCCCAGAGCCCCTTGTCAGGCTGTGTGGTTGCATAAGAGGCCTTGGATGTCAAAGACTCCATGCATTAGGATAATACATTGAGGTGGGATGACAATTGACATCTCCAGAACTGTGGGCGAGCCTAGCGATCTCGCTGCTCTTTGGGCCGTTGTGCAGATTTTTCCTGCGATTGTGACATTTCAACTTCTTGGCTGTCATCCTTTGCATTGTGAGTGGATCTTTGGTAATAGTTGTTTAGCTGGCTGTGTATTTTGAGAGTTTATTTAGGAATAATAGTTTGCGTGTAAATTTCTCATATTCAGAACAGCTTTACTGTTGATTTTCCTAGCATCACATTTTAGGTTCTTGGCAGAACAGTGTGTACTGACAGCTCACAGATTCAGACCCATTTCCCTAGTTACGTCTTTGTGGTTTCAGTGGCAAAATTAAGAAAAGTGTTTTCCAATTTGAATTTAAGTTAATGCTTTAAGCTCAGGTAGGGATTAGCTAAGATTCATGCATGAATAATGTAGTAGAAATATTATTATTTTTCTCCAGCACTACCCCAACAACATCAACGTATGTGAAAATGGCACGTTTCTATGTTTCCTAGTCAAAAAAGATAAGAGTAAGATACGTTTTTCCAATGGCATCATCTGTTATGCATCGTGTGATTTTTAACTAATTAGAAGGCAATTAGTAGGCAATGCCTACTCATATGTGGTTGAAATCACATGCACACCAGATGATGCCATTGGAAAAACATACAGGGAAAACAAATATTCCGCTATCAGTTTGACTAAAAAACATTTTTTTAAAGTCCCTTTAAGTACTGATTCAGTCATATCAAACTGCAACAAGGAGAATTCCCCCTAACCGTGCTATTATTCGTCTTTTTACAGAAAAAACTGTGCTTGCCCCACCAATGTTCATCTTTCAAAAGAAAACCCCATCCACGAAGGTAAACGTTATATCCTAATAATGGGTAGGCCTACAATGTTGACAGGATGCAAATGCATGGTGTGGAACAAATCACGTACTGAAAGAGTAATCCTAATCATTTTGTTTACAGAGAAGCGCAGAGAGATGGGAGGAGGGCTCAGGTAAGCATCATAACTTGCCGCTGCTGCGTGTCATAACAATCAACCATTTTGATAGATGATTTCTTTGTTACTTTCTATTGCATGGACAGTCGTGCTTCTGCATCTTTATCTTGTTCTCCAAACAGTTATGGGAATCAGTCCAAACAAACGAGTCAGATCGCTCACCTACCCTAACAACAGAATCAGGAAAGGTGAGTTTCCACTGTCCAGTACACACACACACACACACACACACACACACACACACACACACACACACACACACACACACACACACACACACACACACACACACACACACACACACACACACACACACACACACACACACACACACACACACACAAGTACTGGTGCATAACACCAGACATAATGCCTTTTCCTCCATGTTTCTCTTGTTCCTTTGGTAAAGGAGATGTATCTGTAAAATCTCTATTAAAATCGCATCTTTATACTGTGTACAAGATATTATGAAACATATATGGTTTACATAATTAACTTTTTTTAATGATGAAGGACCCTGTATTGTGGTGGGATTGGTAGGCGGCGTTGTCAATCATTGACTAGAATGATTGGCAGTGTGGTAATCCAACCAATCAAGGTCTTATATGCATTTTCACTCTGTATCTCGGACAGGCTCCTGTGACGGCAGTAGACGAGTGCGATCAAGCACTCTCTCTTTTCCCCCGCGTCCTCCAGGTAAACAAAACTCCCCTCCTACACATTTGCGATCTCTCTTCTCTATCATCTCTCTAAAGGGCCCTACAAACTACGAAAGCGCTGAGACGGAGCGTTGTGTTTTCACACATAGTTCTACGTACTTTTGTGTGGCTTACATTTTGGAACGGACCGTGTACGACGCTATGTCTGCGAGATTTGTGTCCCCTAGGGCAGGGATTCCCCTTCTAGCATTGGGGAATATGGGCACAAGCACGGTTCATGACACAAACTGTTCTCACCACTCTTGTTGGTGGGGAGAATTATGCAGGTTTAAAGCTTATTTGATTAAATTCTACACATTCTGTCAAGGGGGGCAAAGAATATTTTGCAGTTTTAAAGCAAATTTTCTTTCAATTCTAAGCATTTTGCCATGTCTAATGTGTATTCATGTGATATGAGTGACAAATTAAATCAATATCTATGGGCAAAAAAATAAATGTTAGCTGACAGCTAGTTGATCTGACCATTTCTGACAAGTTATAAATAGCTCTTTAAATTATGCAATGACGAGGAGGAATTGATGATGCACTACCCAATTTCAGTTGGGAAACCACTGCCCTAGGGCATACATTGCCCATGCAAATAAGTGGCAACTGAGTCAGGCTGCTTAATTCCTTGACTCACCTGGAGATGATTATAGCCTTAATAAAACTGGGATCTTAATGGGATAAAATATCTCCCCATCTATTAAATGAACCGAAGCAGTGCATCATGGTCAAACTCTCTTAAATATTTTCTGTTATGTTCAGTGCCAGTATTTCCTGTAGGTCCATACATTCCAGTCACACCATCCCTGTCAGGGCCTCAGATTCCCAGCAGCCACTGGTATCTCTTTCCCTTAATCCGTTTCAGTTTCACTCTGTCACTGCAGCCCTCACCTGCTCATCACAAATCACCACCATGACCCACTAGTGCCCATGTGGAAACCTCACTGCTCAGTGTTGGCGATGCATGTTGTATGTTGTCATGTGCCAAATCTGGCGGTCACTTTGACATAAATCTGGGTCACATTTGAACTTTAACCATATTATATACTGTGTGTGTGTGTGTGTGTGTGTGTGTGTGTGTGTGTGTGTGTGTGAACTCTTCTGATGGATATTCTCTCTCCTAGTCTCAAGATCAAATGTCTTCATGCCCACAAATCTCTTCAGCCAGACCAACATTTCCCAAAACAAAGGTTAGTTTGTATTGTCTGGTGTTATGTTTATCTTTAAGGGGGCTGAACAAAAAGACCTCCAGTTCCCTGAACGACTCGTATTTAATCCATATCTGATCGTAAGGCTGACTTTAAAGGACATCGTTCCCTCTCACACACTCCATCTCTTTCTTTATAGTGTCACCTCTGAACAGGGTCAGAAGGTCATTACTTCAGCCTGCACGTCTCATCGCCCCTCAGCCCAGGAACAACATCTCACAGCCACACCTATCTGAGGTATTCCACAACTCTTCACCTACCCCCGTCACGCGTCAGTAACGCCCCGTGCTTCTCTCCCTTGGCACGTGTCGCACACCCTGGTGTTAGGCTCATGGCTTTGTCCTCCTGAGCTGGCACCTGTGAACACTGGCGTACCGGACACTCCCGCAGCACTGCAATCTGCAAGGTTTGAATTTCCAACTTGATTTACTGAACAAGTAACGGTATTGCCAACAGTCTAAAAATGGGAGCATTTCAGCACCGTGTATAGCTTCGTGAAATTTTTAGCTTAACATGAGAGAATGACGACCAAATAGGCCGAACTCCGACCTTGCAGGTGGGTCCTGAGAAACTGCGTTATGTCTGTGCCTGTGAACAAGCAGGTGTTGTCCTACATGAGGCTATTTCTATTTAAAGTATTTAAATAGTAAAACACTTGTTCCCCTCAGTTGTGGTTGCATCACTGCCTGAGGGACCAACATGTTTTTCTCAGAGAAACGTATTCACGCACTGCCTGAGAGTGGGAGGATGCAGGTTTATAAACCCAAACTCCAAAATCGGTTTGAATCCGCATCAGAATGCTTACCACACTGAGACTGAATAGCTTCCTTTCTACTCCCAAACTTGCCACATTAACACACAACTATATAATATGTTTTGGCTGCAATTTATTTTATATTTACATAAAGGTTGTGTTGAGTTCTTTGACTCAAGTGGCCATCACTGTAATTTATCAGAAATACAATAAGACTGTAAAATAAAAGGTTTGCATTGTATTTTGTCCCACAGGTCAGCCATGACCTTTCAGACGATTGCTGCAGCGTCACAACTGACCACTCCTCCACTGTGAGTGTATTACATCTGAAGACGTTCCCTCAAGTTCACAGGTATGCAGGGCACCTGATTTAATATAATATTAGTGATGTTTCACTGAAGTGATTTTATAAATCTATTTATGGCAGGGTTTAGTTACTTAAATCAGGGTAGTTCGTGTTACGAGTTAATAACTTCCAGGCCAGACCCAGGACTGGACAGCCTTGCTTTAACCCAGAGACCCTGACGATGGTGTTGGGTTTTATTTCCTCTGTCAGAGCTACGTGGTGTCAGCGACACAGTTTAGTTCCCAGCAATGATTCTAAACCTGCTGACCTTTCTGCTGACCTCTGGTTCACCCTCTACAGATTGAAGGCAGACACTATTACCTCAGACAGGGTCCAGTTTTTATTTGGGGAAAACATGGGCGCGAGAGTTTTGGTGAGTTCAGGAAACTTTTGAGCACCAATGACATACTTATAAAGTAGCAAGTTTGCATATGACTATAAAACATAACTGTGTTACAAAATACATTGCATTTACAGAAATACTCTAACTTTCTCGCCCTCATATAGAGACCACAGAAATTGCCCAGCAGTGAACATTCTGATTGCAGCTCCTCTAATTCTGAGTCCTCCACCTTTGAGACAAGGCATAAAGGTAAATCATTAGGGGCGTCATTGGATTTGCATGGGTACACATCTCCAGTCCTGGTCCACCAGACTACGCCCTACAGGACTAGAGTTGTGCACCTCGGTTCTAATAGCAATTGACTGCCTCTTAGTGTATGCCTTTCAGAACTGCAGCTGAAGTGCGGTCTGTGGTTGTTGATAGGTGCTGTGTGGAGCAGCCTGAGGGAGTCTGCTGCAGCTTACACAGAGTCCTGTGGGAGGCAGCGTGTGCTCAGGCGGGTTCAGCTGTTCACTGGGGAGGAGAAGGAGAGCAATGTGGTCCAGGTGAGGACCATGTTATGTTGAAATAGGAAATGTTCAATATGCCTATTGCTAGAGCAGTGATAGTGATGTACCTTTTTAAATACCTTTCTTTTAGCTGACCTGCAGACTGTTTGTTCTGGAAAATGGAACTCAGGCATGGAATGAGCGAGGGAGAGGAGTCCTGCGACTCAATGATCTAATGGCAGGGACCAAAGGAGGGCTGCAGTCCAGGATAGGTGAGTTTACCATGAAGAAGACTACTAATTCCACTCTCTCTGACCAACATCCGCACGTCTTTCTGTAATTCTCTCTCATCCTCAGTACATCTCTCACACCTGCCTCCCTCCGATCAAAACAGTGATGAGGCAACAGGGCAGTCTGAAAGTCATCCTCAACACTAAGCTCTGGCCCCACACACACCTGCGTCGCCCCGCCCGTCGGAACCTCCAGGTGACGGCCACCGACGTGGAGACCCAGGCCATCCGGGTGTTCCTCATCCAGGCCAGCGCCAGGGATGTGGCTCGCCTCTACGTAGCCATCCACCATCGGCTGGTAGCCCTACGGTCCAGTGCTGCTGGGAGGGAGTTAGGGGCTGCAGGGGGCAGGACCAGGGAGGGACACTGCAACAGTGAGAATGAGGAAGAGGAGGAGCAGGAAGAGCAGACACAACGGCAAGAACGAGAAGGGCTGCGACCTGGTAAGAGTGAATAGCAACAGGGATAAGAATTTATCATGCAGTTATGAGATTATCCCTTGCTCTTTCACCAACTCGCGTATATGGCTATGACTAATTCCAATGTTTAGCTCGTTGTTTTTCCTGTGTAAAGAAACGTGGGTTTGGAAATTGTTTGCATAGTTTGAGTAAGGGAAAAACCCGTCCTCCAGTGCATGTCTGGTGGGTAGTCACATGTCACTAATCCCCAGTCCATGTTCCAGAGGGAGGGAGCTTTTAGCAGGCGCTAGTCTCTCACAGACGCCATATAAAACAGAGTATCATGGTGGATTACATTCCTAAAAGTCCCAAGCCTAAAAAGATTAGCTTTTTTAGTTTGTTTTAACCTTAGTGAAAAGAAGAGAGCACAAGAGAAGAGAACTAAGTCTTGCTGTTTGTTATTCCTCACAACAACTTCTCCATCAGCCTCTTTAAACTTGCATGTCAACAAGACATCTAAAGATTAAGCTAAAATTAACCCCATATAACCTACCCCTGCATAAATCACATTCCAGTGGTGGGCAACCTATGTCCTTTGAAGCCACAGCATATGTGCTGTCAATGTAAAAACTCAGAGACCTGCAAGGCATAAATTCATCTTGAACCCCTAACATCACCATTTACCTGAGAAAACAGAGCTACGGTATTAAAATCAGAGTTTATTTCACTTTCACACCTCCTCATAATGTGTCTCTCTCCTTTTGCAGTGGTTTCTGATTGGATAGCCAGTAAACCCAGTTTGGAATCTTGGTGACATGACATTATACTGACCTGGACCATTTCAACAGTTTGTGGTGTCATCACATCTGAACAGAACTTTTAACTATCATGGAACAAAACATCAAGAGACAGCTTTCAAAAATAAATGACTACCATGACTACCTTTTGCCAAAAGAAGATATATTACATGACCAAAAGTATGTGGACACCTGCTTGTCGAACAGCTGATTCCAAAATCATGGGCATTGATATGGAGTTGTTCCTCCGCTTTGCTGCTGTAACAACCTCCACTCTTCTGGGAAGGCTTTCCATTAGATGTTGGAACACTGCTGCAAGGACTTGCTTCCATTCAGCCACAAGAGCATTAGTGAGGTCAGGCACTGATGTTGGCCGATTACGCCTGGCTCGCAGTCGGTGTTCCAATTCTTCCCAAAGGTGTTAGATGGGGTTGAGGTCAGGGTTCTATGCAGACCAGTCAAGTTCTTCGACACCGATCTTGGCAAACCATTCTGTATAGACCTCGCTTTGTGCATGGGGTCATTGGCATGCTGAAACAGGGAAGGGCCTTCCCCAACCTTGCCACAAAGTTGGAAGCACAGAATCGTCTAGAATGTCATTGTATGCTGTAGCGTTAAGATTTCCCTTCACTGGAACTAAGGGTCCTAGCCTGAACCATGAAAAACAGCCCCAGACCAAAATTCCTCCTCCGCCAAACTTTACAGTTGGCACTATGCATTTGTGCAGGTAGCGTTCTCCTGGCATCCGCCAAACCTAGATTTGTCCGTTTTACACCACTCCAGCCGACGCTTGGCATTGCGCAGGGTGATCTTAGGCTTGTGTGCGGCTGCTCGGCCATGGAAACCCATTTCATGAAGCTCCCGACGAACTGTTACTGTGTTGACATTGCTTCCAGAGGCAGTTTGGAACTCACTAGTGAGTGTTGCAACCGAGGACAGAATCTTTGCTGAGGCGTTGTTGTTCCTAGACCAGGGTTCCCCAATTGGCGGCCCACGTACGGTGGTTTTATATGGCCCTCTGAGTTTCTGAGCAAAAAAAATAAACAATTATACACTTAAAATTCATTGGACATAAGACTAAAAACAAATATCAGCTCCAATTTATTTTAATTTTGGAAAATCTGTTCTAGTATTCCAACGCATAATATAGAAATGTGATCGTATACCAAGGTAAGCAAGGTTTGAAATTGTTTTCGTCAAATATATCTGAGATTATTGCGGTCAATTTGCAGTCTACAATTGATCTTTAATCATGACCTGGTCCTCTGACCTGCTGAGGAAAAATAAATAAATAGGCCCGCGGCTGAATCTAGTTGATGATCCCTGTCCTATACATTTCCACTTCACAATAACAGCACTTACAGTTGAACGGGGCAGCGCTAGCAGGGCAGAAATTTGATGAACTGACTTGTTGGAAAGGTGGCATCCTATGACAGTGCCACGTTGAAAGTCACTGAAATCTTCAGTAAGGCTGCCAATGTTTGTCTATGGAGATTGCATGGCTGTGTGCCTGATTTTATATACCTGTCAGCAATGGGTGTGGCTGAAATAGCAGAATACACTAATTTGAAGAGGTATCCACATACTTTTGTGTATAAAGTGTACCTTTGTTGAGATAACTATATTGCTGTACTTAGCTGTGTACTTTACCAAATTGTGGCAGTGTGCAAGGAGAGGGTATACTGCCACATTTTTATTATGCATTTATAATGAATAAGTGCCATTTGTGGCCGAGGCACCCACATTACTTACTGGAAACCTATTTGGAATGTTTCCAAAATATTTTGTTATTCTATATTTTTTGGGGGGACTTTTAACAATTTTTAGATCTTTCACTACAAATATTAATGTCTTTACTTACAGTGCCTCCAGAAGGTATTCAGACCCCTTGACTTTTTACACATTTAGTTAGGTTACAGCCTTATTCTAAAGTTGATTAAATAGTCCCCCCCCCCAATCTATACACAATAACAAAGCAAAAATGGGTTTTAAGAAATGTTGGCACATTTATTAAAAATAAAAAACAAATATATTTACGTAAGTATTCAGACCCTTTACTCAGTACTTTGTTGAAGCACCTTTGGCAGCGATTACAGCCTAGAGTCTTCTTGGCTATGGCGGCAACCAGCTTGGCACACCTGTATTTGGGGAGTTTCTCCCATTATTCTCTGCAGATCCTCTCAAGCTCTCAGGTTGGATGGGGAGCGTCACTGCACAGCTATTTTCAGGTCTCCAGTTCGGTCGGGATGTTAGGGTCATTGTCCAGTTGGAAGGTGAACCGTCGCCCCAGTCTGAGGTCCTGAGCGCTCTGAAGCTGGTTTTCATCAAGGATTTCTCTGTACTTTGCTCCGTTCGTCTTTCCCTCGATCCTGACTAGTCTCCCAGTCTGTGCCGTTGAAAAACATCCCCACTGTGTTCTTGGGGACCTTCAATGCTGCCGAAATGTTTTGGTACCCTTCCCCAGATCTGTGCCTCGACACAATCCTGACAGAGCTCTAAATCAAATCAAATGTTATTGGTCACATACACATGGTTAGCCAATGTTAATGCGAGTGTAGTGAAATGCTTGTGCTTCTAGTTCCAACAGTGCAGTAATATCTAATAATTCCCCATCTACCTAATACACACATCTAAAGGGAGGAATAAGAATATGTACATATAAGTAAATATATGGATGAGCAGCATAGGCAAGGTGCAATCGATGGATAAGGTACAGTATATACATATGAGATGATTAATGTGAGATGTTAACATTATTAAAGTGGCATTTATTAAAGTGGCCAGTGATGAGTCTCTTTGTAGGCAGCAGCCTCTCTGAGTTAGTGAGGCCTTGAGATAGAAGCTGTTTTTCAGTCTCTCCGTCCTAGCTTAGATGCACCATGTACTGACCTCGCCAACTGGATGGTAAGCGGGGTGAACAGGCAGTGGCTCGGGTGGTTTTTGTCCTTGATGATCTCTTTGGCCTTCCTGTGACATCAGGTGCTGTAGATGTCCTGGAGGGCAGGTAGTTTGCCCCCAGTGATGCGTTGTGCAGACCGCACCACCCTCTGGAGAGCCTTGCGGTTAAGGGTGGTGCAGTTGCCGTACCTCTACGGACAATTATTTTGCCCTCATGGCTTGGTTTTTGCTCTGACATGCACTGTAAACTGTGGGACATTATGCAGACAGGTGTGTGCCTTTCCAAATCATGTCCAATCAATTGATTTTACCACAGGTGGACTCTAATCAAGTTGTAGAAACATCTCAAGGATGATCAATGGAAACAGGATGCACCTGAGCTCAATTTTGAGTCTCATAGCAAAGGGTCTGAATACTTTTTTAAAAAGTGCAAACATTTCTAAAAAAATGTTTTCGCTTTGGCATTATGGGTTTTGTGTGTAGATTTGAGAAATGTTTTATTTAATCAATTTTAGAAAAAGGCTGTAACTTAACACAATTTGGAGAGAGTGAAGGGGTTTGAATACTTTCCAAATGCACTGTTATATTTATCTGCTTCTGGTAATATCACCATGTTATGTGAACAGTTGATTGTGAATAATAAACTCAAAAGTTGTATCAGAAAATCAGTAATCATAATTTTTAATGGTTGTGGGTGGTGCTGAGCTGATTTTACTAAGAGTCCTAGAGCCTAGTAGACCTGCTTTCATCTATGCAGTGTTTTCAGTGATGGAAAGATGACAAAGGTAGGCCACTTTGTGCAATGTGTGCCAAATTAATAGCCTCTCTACTGCTGTTTTTCCTTCACGAACACTAATACATGTAAGTACTGGTGAGGTATGAATTAGTGTGTCTAACAACAATAAAAAATAAAAATAAATGGCAAAATGAGTAATATAAATCGTATAACGTATCAGTTTCACTATGCCACATAAAATTAAAGATAGTTGAACAGATTGTCAGTGTCCCAATACCATGGCATCAGGCTGAACTGATATACAAAACAACAATTGATGCATCAATTACTTATTTTCAATTTAAAACCTCCTAAGGCTTGGACCTTTTATTTTATTTTATTTTTTTACATTTGTAGGAGAATATAACACTAAATATGGTAAAAGATAATACAAAGGGAAAAAACAAGCTTTTTGTAAATTTTTGAAATGCAAGAGAAAGGTCTTACATTTAACATTTACATTTAAGACATTTAGCAGACGCTCTTATCCAGAGCGACTTACAAATTGGTGCATTCACCTTATGACATCCAGTGGAACAACCACTTTACAATAGTGCATCTAAATATGTTAAGGGGGGGTGAGAAGGATTACTTTATCCTATCCTAGGTATTCCTTAAAGAGGTGGGGTTTCAGGTGTCTCCGGAAGGTGGTGATTGACTCCGCTGTCCTGGCGTCGTGAGGGAGTTTGTTCCACCATTGGGGAGCCAGAGCAGCGAACAGTTTTGACTGGGCTGAGCGGGAACTGTACTTCCTCAGTGGTAGGGGCGAGCAGGCCAGAGGTGGATGAACGCAGTGCCCTTATTTGGGTGTAGGGCCTGATCAGAGCCTGGAGATACTGAGGTGCCGTTCCCCTCACAGCTCCGTAGGCAAGCACCATGGTCTTGTAGCGGATGCGAGCTTCAACTGGAAGCCAGTGGAGAGAGCGGAGGAGCGGGGTGACGTGAGAGAACTTGGGAAGGTTGAACACTAGACGGGCTGCGGCGTTCTGGATGAGTTGTAGGGGTTTAATGGCACAGGCAGGGAGCCCAGCCAACAGCGAGTTGCAGTAATCCAGACGGGAGATGACAAGTGCCTGGATTAGGACCTGCGCCGCTTCCTGTGTGAGGCAGGGTCGTACTCTGCGGATGTTGTAGAGCATGAACCTACAGGAACGGGCCACCGCCTTGATGTTAGTTGAGAACGACAGGGTGTTGTCCAGGATCACGCCAAGGTTCTTAGCGCTCTGGGAGGAGGACACAATGGAGTTGTCAACCGTGATGGCGAGATCATGGAACGGGCAGTCCTTCCCCGGGAGGAAGAGCAGCTCCGTCTTGCCGAAGTTCAGCTTGAGGTGGTGATCCGTCATCCACACTGATATTTCTGCCAGACATGCAGAGATGCGATTCGCCACCTGGTCATCAGAAGGGGTCTTAATGTATTATTCCTGCCCAGGTGCAATTTAGATTCTGGCCACTAGGTGGCAGCATTGCACGCGCACCGTTTTAGAATGATCCAATGAACCATTTCACTTCTGTTCAAAATGTTGTATCAAGACTGCCCAAATGTGCCTAATTTGTTTATTAATAACTTTACATGTTCAAAACTGCACTCTCCTCAAACAATAGCATGGTATTATTTCACTGTAATAGCTACTGTAAATTGGACAGTGCAGTTAGATTAACAAGAATGTCCTGGGAAATGTTCTTGTTACTTACAACCTCAGGCTAATGCGATTAGCATATGTTAGCTCAACCATCCCGCAGGGGACCCACCGATCCTATTACATACAACTGTAGCTCCAAAAATAATGCTCAGTATATGGGGAGTATTCAGCCCGATACAGAATCAATAGAGCATCTCTTTTGGTACTGTCCACCGGTGGCTTGTTTTTGGAGTCAGGTCCAGGAATGGTTGTTATGCCATAATATCAGGGTGCGGTTGGACCTCCAAACTGTATTGCTGGGGGATTTGAAGGACCACAGTCAGTCAATAGGTAATATCGTCGTGCTCTTGGGTTAAATGTGTATTTATGGGGCAATTTCGGCAGAAATGTTGCAAAAGGGGAGGTTCAAGTCACTAGTGAGAGCCCTTGGGAAAGATGGATTGATCTGTGGCTGTCTGAAGGGTGGAATTGAGGATTTTTGGAACAATTATATACGCAAATGTACAGTATAAATGTTTGAGTTCCTGCAATCAGGGGTGATGTTTTGTAGTTTGGTTTCATGCTATGAGCGGCTGATCCTGGTAGTTATGGGTGCGCTTGCTTCCATGCTCGCCCGGGTGTCGGGGCGAGGCTTGATTCTTCACGCCCATGGAAAATCCCTTGGGGCTGGGGCCTTGCCGGCGTCTCAGGACAGGTGCGGGCGAGCACACCCTCTGACCAGAGCACCCACTTTGGTAGTGCTAATTTGTATTGTTATAAAGAAAAATGGTGAGGTTCCATTCATATTGCTCTCACATTTCTAGTCCTTTTCAGGTGACAAAGGAAATTAGTTTAGGAAAAGAAACTATAGAGTGGTGAGGAGGAGGAGCTTCGGGTCCGACCCTTTGTGTCCGGAAACAATTTAGCCATTCATTGTAGTCATTGCACTCTTTAGAGTTGCTATTTTCTCATGTCAGTTAACTTGTGACATTCCTAAATTATGCATTACTCAACAAATACAATAGTCAAGGTTAGCTGAACATTTCCGACTGGTCTTGGAACTGTGACAATGGACATCCTGGCCCCGCTTGGTTCGATGAGATATCTACTGATTTCCCAACACAGCCATATATATACACAATATTGTACCTTTAAAAATGTTTTAAACCCTACGCCAATTACGCCGGTGGATCTGAAAACTGAACTTGGATCTGAGTTAAGTTGCAATGATATCCTTCGCCACAGTTGTCTTAAGACAGATGCCTCGAACCAGTCATGACTATTCAACAAAACAATATTTAATTTTCAAGTTTCTTTCCAGCTAATTTCTTTGTTACAGGATGGATAACTAACAACAGAGTTTTGAAGTTAAGGGTGCAGTATTTATGAAGTTTGGCAATGAGGTACCCCATGGACCGGCTCGAACATAAAGCCTCCTCCATTCAGACTGCAAGGGCATAATTTCCCCCGTTAACTAGCTTTAATGACGAGACATTTGTAGTATATATTTTTTTTTAAACCTTAGCCTACTTAACTAGCTAATGCAGCTAGCTAGTTTAGCTTACTCAAACACCTGACACAGAGAGGGCTGCTATGTTAGCTAGCTGGTTATGGCTATCCAACACTGGAAATCTTCCAAGTCCAGGTAAGTTTTTGGTTTTATTAATTTATTGTCACCGGGCAACTGCATACTTCTGACTGTATACTACACTGCATGAATTTAATTGGTTTACTAATAACACATTAGTTCTAGGTTGCTTCGTAAATTCACTCTGGCTATCTACTCTGATTTTAGAGCACTCTTGCCTGAGTGTGCCAGAGCGCAGGTTAATTGATGAATTCACAAACGTGCAACACCCCTTGAATGTGACCGGAGTTAGAAGAAAAATATTTATAATTAAATTGTTGCCAGCAGCAAGGTTGCAGTCTAAACATCGTGAAAACAGCATAGCCACCTCTGCTAGAGCAAGTAAAATGGTCAGAGTGAGGTGTTCTCTCATTTGTATCTGGAAGTAGCTAGCCAGTTAGCTTGGGTGCTTGTCTGCTGTTGTGAGGTCAGAACGCTCTGGATTTATGAACAGACAATCTGACAACGCTTTGAATTTACTAACAGATAACGTGACAACGCTCTGAATGTACAAACGCCCAGAGCTCACTCTGGCACTCATGAGTGAATTTATGAACACACCCCTAGCAGCTATGATGTTAATATGGGGACAATGATGTAAGCTGTGTGTAGCAGTTATGATATGAAGGTTTGGCTTGGAAAGGTTTTTCGCCTGGTCACAAAAAGCTGATGTGCACTAATGTCCACAAGCGAAGAGAAAATATGTGAGGAGAGAGCGTAAATGTGAGAAGGAATACAACAATCAAAGGGATAATGTTTTTTATGTGGCTGCTATGAAAGTGAACTGTGTTTTCAGGGGTGTATTCATTCTGCCGATTTCTGTTGAAAAACGCTTCTTAAATGGGACAAAACATACCAGAATTTGTCCAATAGACACTCTTGTTTGCAACTGCTGGACTAATGATTACACCCTAGATCAGCTGGACGCAGGCAAGAGTGTGCATGGCAGTATTAAATGTGTCAATGTCTGTCAGCTTGATTACTGAAATTTCTCCTGACCTGTGAACCTACATTGTAAACTTGAATTCATAGGCTAGGTTGTAGCAACTTTTTATGATAGGTATAGGGAAAATGTGAGTCATGTAGTAGCCTAGAACTGTCAATGTTACATTGAGCTGGGTGAATGGAATATGAATGACAGTCATCCAATATGCTGTAATATAAGTAAGGTCATGCTCATAAAAAAAACTAATTGTCCTCCCTCATCTTAAAAGGCACTGACTGCCACTGAAGTTAATATACCCTTTTATGTAAGAAAATCATGACCATCATGCTTTTAGGGAAAGAGGATCATTTTCTTCATGTATTAAACTGTGTGTTTGACCAATTCCATTCCCCTTGCTTAGGGGATCCGGGGCCTCCCTGGGATCATTTTTATGGAGGACTGAGAAGCTCAGTTCTGGTGACTTTTTAAAAGGATTTTTTTCTACGCCAACATTTATGAAAATAAAATCATGCTGGACACAATCTAAAATCTAATTTCCACTTTCAGAAATGGGCTCAATAACATATGTAAAAATGATTTTAACATATTGGACCATGCATATGCATGGTCTATATTATCAAATGTGCTATTAGTGTGATCCAACTGATGAAGCATAGTGAGTATAAAATGTACATAGGCTCATAGTCTCTGGAAGTAGGGGTGCTGCAGCACCCTCTGAAAAATCTGAATAAAATAAATAAATAGACATCTTCACAAAAGTGAACTGGGCCTTTACTAATCCTGTATTAGCGGACCAATATAGCCATTTGTAGCACAGGTAAAAAAAAAAATATTTGCTTTCAAAATACATTTTCCAAAACTGCTTTCAAGTGTTTTCCCGCAATTGCATCAAGAATTGTTGTGCATTGACTGCTTCTCAGAATAAGTTCCCCTTCTATGGCTCTCGCAACATGAATGTGCCTCGAGAGTAATATTTATCTCGAATAGAGCATACAACAAGCCGACTAGGTAAATAGGTCAACTATGAGGTTGTCTAATTTTGTTTTAATAACAACATTACATGGCAAAAATAGAAGCATTGGAAAGTTACATCCTGAGTGATAAAGTATAGGCTTACCACCATTTTGGGTTTTTCTGACAATTTAGGATGTTGCACACCCTTGGCTGAATGCATGTGCACCATCCTAAGGTGTCTAAAAATGAGTGATGTTACATTTGCTTATTCAAACCGTGTGTTGCAAACTGCTTTCAAACACCAACCTCAACTGTATCGGTAAGTACGGTGTCCAGTAAATATTTTGTACATATAGTTTCACCTGACCGGTAGATTAGGGAACAATCAGGGACATGAGGAGAAGGAGGCGACTGCAGCCTGCAATTCGGGGCGTTCCTGCATGTAGGAATTCCTGCATCTGCAGGAACCCCTCTTTATAGGTCTCATTGGTCCATCTTTAAGCTGACTCCAGTACATTGGCAGTATGCAGGGAAGCTCCACTACAGTAGGTGGCAGTAATTTATCATAATGTTGGATGCCAACCACTTATAAAAACCCACAAAAGAAGAGGAGACGGGTGACAACAGTAGCTAGCTGTTCTCCTGCAGTTCTGTTAACGGTGAGCGCAGGTGTTCGGCAGGCGGGAGGGAAGGACACTATCCAAACTCGGATAATACTTTTATTTCCCTTTTGACCCACATTCAAAAGTGTAACACAAATATGAAGATGTTGTCCTTGAGAGGGACAGTTCATGCAGGAACCAATGGGTTGCGCAGGGTGGGGGGCATTCCAGCAGATGCAGGTATTTCACATGCAGGAATTGCGGCCTGCAGTTGCGCACTATTGGACATGAGGTTGAATCCCGTTGAAGGCACACTATTTTCAAAATTGTTTTATGTGAAACCACACTTTCTGCACTTTTGTTCAAATAATTGTTTTAGTATAATAATAATAATAATAATAAATAATGCCATAGATTCAGTTTTGGAAAAATAGTAAACGTGGCAAAAAAAGGGAAGCATACTGTAAACTGAACCACAGAGTTTTGATGAAAACAATGGAGAAAAAATATCTGATATTTCACATGCTGCTATTTATTGCTGACCAACACATGTCACAGATAATGAAACTGAGTAATGAACTGTTTTTTGGCACAATTTGGTTAAAGCTCTGAAACCTTCAGAAAGTCTCTGTTTCCCATCACTACCGAAAATGGTGATGGTGGATGTTTTATCAAGAGAGTACACATTTTTCCCTTTTTTTTCAGCGGCTAGCCATTAAAGCTAGTTACGGGGGAAAATGATGCCCTTGCAGCCTGAATGGAGGATGCTTTACGTACGAGCCGGTCCACATGGGACACGAGTGTATTACCGGGAATGCACATAAAATCCCAGACAATCGTGCAGCTCCAGAACCCACTATCGGCTGCCTAGGTTAACATGTGCTCAGCCCCCACCTTCACTCCCTATTCACCCATGACTGCGTGTCCACACACGTCTCCGACTCGATCATCAAGTTTTTTGGTGACTACAGTTACCAACAACAACAAGAAAGCCTACAAGGAGGAGGCGAGGACCCTGGAGAAGTGGTGCTAGGAAAATAACCTCTCCCACAATGTCAACAAAACGAAGGAGCTGATCGTGGACTACAGGAGACCGTGAGAGCAGAGCCCCATCCAAATCGACGGGGTTGCAGAGGAGAGGGTCAAAAGCGTCAAATTCCTCGGCCTGCACATCCCTGACGACCTGAAATGGTCCCTTCACACAGACCGTGTGGTGAAGGAGGCGCAACTGCACCTCTTCAACCTCTGGACCCTCACAAACTTCTACAGATGCACCATTGACAGCATGCTGGCAGGCTGTATCACCTCCTGGTACGACAATTGCACTGTCCGCAGCCGCAGGGCTTTCCAGAGGGTGCTGTGGTCTTCCCAACGCATCACTAGGGGCCTGCTCTTCAGGACATCTACAGCACCCGGTGTCACAGAAAGGCCAAGAAGATCATCAAGGCCCTCAGCCACCCGAGCCAGGGCCTGTTATCTCCGCTACCATCTAAAAGGCAGAGCCAGTATAAGTGCATCAAAGCTGGGACTGAGTGACTGATTTAACAGCTTCTATCTCCAGGCCATCAGCCTGTTAAACAGTCCCCACTAGCTGGCCTCCGCCCAGTACTCTGCCCTGAACCTTAGAGTCGCACTAGGCTAATTCAGGAGACCGATTGGAGTTTTTATGCACTGATAACAGGAGCTGGCAGCAAAAAGATTAAACAATT
Source organism: Oncorhynchus gorbuscha (assembly GCF_021184085.1). Taxonomy (NCBI): domain Eukaryota; kingdom Metazoa; phylum Chordata; class Actinopteri; order Salmoniformes; family Salmonidae; genus Oncorhynchus; species Oncorhynchus gorbuscha. The sequence continues at coordinate 45,789,952 of NC_060183.1, read as the reverse complement.
CAGAGACTGAAACTAATGAATCAGATGACATATTTCGGGAGAGCGACTCGATATTCAATCCCGAAATCAGCTGTAACTGTCAGTCAAACAAAGCAACGTTTGAGTGAACCCTGAATACAGAAAATTAATGGTAAAGTCTCTTTCGGGCACAGTAGACGCCTCCTCAACAACTAAGGCATATTCTATGGTATTATGGTGGTCGGTAAACATATGTTCGAAGTGCATGATGACGCCACCTACGGTGTGGGCTGTGTCAGTTTACTGTGCTGGAGTGTGAATTAATTACACTTTGTGACCATTGCTATGAACGCTAAGCTAACCTTAGTGAAGCATCACTCATTGGCCTATCCCTCCATTCTGGCACAGATCTACTATTCACTGGGATCCTCTCAGAATAATTCACCCTTGATCCATTCTACTTTCTTCACTGCCTCAGCATACGACACATGCACTTCTCTGACCCTGGCAAACGAGGTATAAAAATGATTCTATGATATAATGGTGGCCCGCAAACAAACGTTAGAGGTGCATGCCGCCACCTACTATGCTGGAGTGTGTGGTCAATCATGGTTTACAACATTCCTAAATCCTCCTACCTACCTCAGTACCTCTGAGAAAATAAAGAGCCCTACTAACTTCTAATAGACCCTCCTCCATCCCCAAAATCCTTTCCAAACGCCCCCAATCCTGTCTAACCTTCATGACCCTACACGTCAGTCTTTCCCTCTCTTCAACATACCTACAACACTATATTAACACATGCTCCACCATTTCATCGATCATACAATCCAGACAGAAACCTTTCACGTGGCTTGCCAACCAGATGTAATGACGAGTTCAATCTACAATGTCCTAAGTGCAATCGAGCAAACACCACCTCTTCCATCCTAATCTGATCTTTGATTCTTGGTCCACCAAACTTTCTTTGAAGGGCATATAAATTCTGGCCCTTGGGCTCAGAGTTACATCTCTTCTGCCACACATTATCAAAATGGCTCTGATCTTACATCTGGCCTCACCTCTACCCAGTGGAACATTAAAATCAATCATATCTCATTTCAAAGCGCTTTTGGCTAACTGGTCTACAATTTAATTCCCTTCCCCACCCGAATGTGCTGGGACCCAGCAGAATCTCACTACTACAACCAGTCTCTCAATTATCCAAAATAACATGAATACCTTCAATAGTAAGTCACTCCTATTAGATTTACCAGATGATAAACTATTCAATACAGACGGAGAATCTGAGCATACTATAATTCTAACAAGTTGTACGTCCTCCACCCACTGGAGGGCAACTATTATCACCAACAGTTCAACTGAGTATACTGACAGTTCATCATTCGTCTTCGAAATATCTGCACATCAAATTCAGGAATGTAAACGCCTGCTCCTGTGCACCCAATATCTGGGTCCTTGGTGCATCCTGTTTCTATTGATCATCCTTGAGATGTTTCTACAACTTGATTGGAGTCCACCTGTGGTAAATTAAATTGATTGGACATGATTTGGAAAGGCACACACCTGTCTATATATGGTCCCATAGCTGACGGTACCTGTCAGAAAAAAACAGCCCATGAGGTTGAAGGAATTGTCTGTCTGTAGAGTGCCGAGACAGGATTGTGTCAAGGGACAGATTCACCACTGTTTTACACTTTCACTTTCAACATTTATGATATGACCTTTTGATGTACAATGGCAGGGAAAGGACCCTTTGGAAATACCTGGATTTCTGCATAAAATTGTTCATAAAATTTGATCTGACTTTCATCTAGGTCACAATGATAGACAGTCTGCGTAAACCAATAACACACAAACAATATGTTTTCATGTCTTTATTGAACACACCGTGTAAACATTCACAGTGCAGGGTGGAAAAAGTATGTGAACCCTTGGATTTAATAACTGGTTTCCCCTCCTTTGGCAGAAATAACCTTAACCAAATGTTTTCTGTAGTTGCGAACCTGACTTGCACAACGGGCAGGAGTAATTTTGGACCATTCCTCTTTGCAAAACTGTTTCAGTTCAGAAATATTCTTGGGATGTCTGGTGTGAACTGCTCTCGTGGTCATGCCACAGCATCTCAATCAGGTTGAATTCAGGAATCTGACAGGGCCACTCCAGAAGGCGTATTTTCTTCTGTTGAAGCCATTCGGTTGTTGATTTACGTCTGTGTTTTGGTTCATTGTCCTGTTGCATCACCCCACGTCTGTTGAGCTTCAATTGGCGGACAGATAGCCTGACATTCTCCTGAAAAATGTCTTGATTAAATTTGGGAATTCATTTTTTCGTTGATGATAGCAAGCTGTCCAAGCCCCTAGGCAGCCCCAAACCATGATGCTCCCTCCACCATAGTTTCCAGTTGGGATGAGGTTTTGATGTTGGTGTGCTGTGACTTTTTTCTCCACGGATAGTGTTGTGTGTTCCTTCCAAACAACTCAACTGTATAATCTGTCCACAGAATATTTTGCCAGTAGCACTGTGGAACATCCAGGTGCACTTTTGAAAACTTCAGATGTGCAGCAATGTTTTTTTTGGACAGCAGTGGCATCTTCTGTGGTGTCTTCCCATGAACACCATTCTTGTTTAGTGTTTTAGGTATCATAGACTCGTCAACAGATGTTAGCATGTTCCAGAGATTTCTGTAAGCCTTTAGATGACACTACAGGGTTCTTCTTAAACTCATTGAGCATTTCTCCATTTATAGACAATTTGTCTTACTGTGGACTGATGAACATCAAGGCTTTTGGAGATACTTTTGTAACCCTTTCCAGCTTTATTGCAAGTCAACAGTTCTTAATCTTAGGTCTTCTGAGAACTCTTTTGTTCGAGGCATGGTTCACATCAGGCAATGCGTTTTGTGAATAGCAAACTCAAATTTTGTGAGTGTTTTTATAGTGCAAAGCAGCTCTAACCAACATCTCCAATCTCATCTCATTGATTGGACTCCCGGTTAGTTGACTCCTGACTCCAATTAGGTTTTGGAGAAGTCATTAGCCTAGGATTTCACATACTTTTTCCAACCTACACTGTGAATGTTTACATGATGCATTCATTATAGACAATAAAAAAATGCAAAAATGTGTGTTATTAGTTTAAACACACTGTTTGTCTATTGTTGTGATTTACATGAAGACCAGATTTGATGACCAATTTATGTAGAAATCCAGGTATTTCCAAAGGGTTCAGACAGTTTTTCTTGCAACTGTATATTACTCATTGAACCATAGACCCAAATGTTGGTGCTTAGAAACCCTCCCCATACAGAAACAACTGTATATTATCGGCGACTTCTTTCTTCGAGAAGAACATACAAGACTTCGCCACTGACAACTTAACCCCCTTAGTCAATCGACCATCTTTCAACATCCACTATAGCTTGTTGAATAGATTTGATCACGAGTTTCATTCCACCCTCTTAATAGCGCCACCATGAGCATATAGCGAAGCTCCAATACCCCAATACCTACATTCGAAAACACATCGTTAATCATAATGTTGAACAAAATAGGACAGATGGCACTGGCAATGAGGTATAATAAGAAATACCACTCAATTTAGAGAACAATGCTCCGGCTCCACCCACGAAAAGCACGTTGGCGTACGTAATAAAATAAGCCTGCGAGCGCGTTCAGCAAACGTGCGTGCGTTACGTGCATCAAAGATGGTGTCGTAGGAACTGGGTACTGTTGTGCTACAAGTCATCTGAGTCTCAAATAGCTACATGCATGTGTTTAGTTTCTTGGAGCTGATTAGAGTAAATAAGTATGATCAAACTGATGTTTGCAGGATACAAAGAAAGTGAAAGGTACATGTAGAGAGGGTCGTTAGCAAGGAACTTAGTTTGAGGCAGGTTAGCTAGCTAACAATGTGTAACGTGTTTTGAACTGACCTGTGTGGTGTGTTGCGCTTGCTAGGGACTGGTTTACTTTGAGATTTGACCGATTGGAGGCGAGCTATCGTCAGCTAGACCGCTCTATCTAGCCGGATCAGAGTGCGCGTGACCTTTGCCCCCATTACATAGTTATCTGGCAAAGGTTACTGGAGTTAACCAAAACAAAAGTCGCTAGCTGCCTTGCTTGTGAAAGTTAAACAGAGCGCTGACTATAGATAAGATGATTTGTTTTTAAGCTTCTACAGTAGCTGACTTGCTAAGCTTGCTAGGGCGTGCTTTGTCAATTCAGAACTACGCTAGGTGAGAGTGGTCTAGCAGCATCTGGATTCAACGAGTTTAGTGTGTATGCATGAATGGACCCAAGTCAAACAGCTGGGAGGAAGCTCAAGCTTACATTACCGACATTGGATTCCCACCGAGTTGACCAACGACCACATTAAAGGGGACCAACAACGAATAACTTTTGATTGTCTTTTAAAATATTTTTAAAATACCACTTACAATAATGACTTACCGAGCCTTTATAAACTTTTTGTGCCTTGGGAATCGAGCTGTCACTATTTTAAATAGGAGCTCAGGTCGCCTCCTTCACATTCAGATGGGGATACGAAATATTGCATCACAGGCTGAAAGTGGTTTCAACCCTGCGAAAGTTGCTGTGGTGACTAAGATGACAAGATATGAATTCGAGCAGCAAAGATATCGCTTTTCAGAGCTCTCAGAAGAGGACTTAAAACAGCTGGTAAGGGAATGGGGGAAAAAGTATGGTACTTGCCAGTGGTGTAAAAATTCTTGAAAGTACTACTTGAGTTGTTTTGGTGGGTGTTTGTACTTTACTATTTATATTTTTGACAACTTTTACTTAGCTACATTCCTAAAGGAAATGATCTACGTTTTACCCCATACATTTTCCCTGACACCCTTTACATTTTGAATGCTTAGTAGGACTGGATAATGGTCCGATTCACGCACTTATCAACAGAACATCCCTACTGCTTCTGAAGTGGTGGATTCACTAAACACACACGCCCCTGGCTAGCCGTACATTGATTACTTAATATAAGGAATGTTGTATTATTTATACTTTTGACACTTAGGTATATTTTCCCAATACATTTACTATTGATATTTAAAACAAATGTCTTTTAGACTCTTACTCAAGTATTATTTTTCTGGGTGATGTTTACTGGAGTCATTTTCTGTTAAGGTATCTTTACTTTTTCTCAAGGTTGACAATTGGGTCATTTTTCCACCACTAGTACTTGCTCTCAAACTCACTTATTTTTTAAAATGTGTTCATCCTTGACAGTAAAACACCCCCTGAACAACTAGGCATCGGCACATGCTAGTTTTCCTTTCAGTTCAGACAGAGACTTGGTGATCCCATAGATCTTTGCTGGGGATGGACACATATTTATATTGCAGGATGTCTGATTCCTTTCTCAATGTTGTGACTTGTATAATAATCCTCACCAGAGCCTGATTGAAATGTATTTGCTGTGGTTTAAAATGGTGATAATCTGAGTTTTTGTGCTTGTTACAGCTTGCATTGAAGGGCTCCAGTTACCTTGGGCTGCTGGAGAGACACAACATTCATACCCGCAATGTGGAACACATTGTGGAGAGTCTACAGTAAGATGATGATTCTATTCAAGGATATTGTTGTGATTTACTGTATACAAGCAGTCATGAAGTTGTAATGTGACCATAACCTTTGTGTATTTTCTGTTCCCTCTAGGAAAGAGGGGATGGAGGTGCGTGTGGTGAAGAGAGGGCAATATGATGAAGAAACAGTGCGATGGGCAGATGCTATTATCTCTGCAGGGGGTATGTTTTTCTCCCTTAAGAGTTTGAGAATAGTAGCTGATAATTTCGCATGGTCACTTTCCCACAGTGGTACAATTGAATTGGGATTGTTTTGTAAGTCCGTGCTCAGAGAATACAAAGGGTCAGCTCAACCCATGAATAGGCCTATTTCACCCAGAAACCTTGCTATCATTAGCTCTGACCCCTTCCTGTTCCTTTTGTTAGGGGATGGAACTATGCTACTTGTCGCCAGTAAGGTTTTCAATAAAGACCAACCCGTTCTTGGGGTTAACACAGACCCTGAAAGGTAACAACTCACAACAGAAGGGGTTAATGAAAATAAAGTGGTGGTTTGGGGAATTCCCTGTGGTGAATTTCAACATTTTGTTAAATGGAATGAGAGGGGAGGGGGGGGGAATTGCTTTATCTAGTTTGAGGGGGAAAAGTGCTCCTATTAAAGCGGTCTTTTTTGCTTGAAGGTCAGAGGGACACCTGTGCCTGCCTGTGCGTTACACACATGCCTTCCCCGAGGCACTACAAAAACTCCGCCGTGGTCAGTTCAGGTGGGTGTTTCCCCTTCACCTCCCTGTCTAGAATACTGCTGTTAGGAAAGCTATGTTTACTCGTGAAGAATACTCTGATCTTTTTGCCACACTTCCCCAGTTCTTTTCAGCATTCTTGGTCTTACTACACTGCCCTCTGGTGTTGCTGAACTGTAAGACATGAGTTTCTGATTCCAGGAACAGTAATGCCTAATAATATCATTGCAATCCCCCCCCCCCTCCATTTCTTTCTCCATATGTTCCTCTCCCTGCCTACAACACACTACTACTTAACTCCACTGATTAATTTCCTTCCCATTCCCTCTCAACCCCTCCCCCTATACGTCCTTCAGGTGGCAGTGGCGGCAGAGGATCCGTCTACACCTGGAGGGCACAGGGATCAATCCCACCCCAGTGGACCTACATGAACAGCAGCTCAGTCTGGAGCAACACAACCAGGCCCACCGCATCACCCTCATGGAGGCCCAGAGCAGTACGGCCCCTCGGCCTCCTATGTGTACCTGGCTCAGTCTCTTTGTCTGTCTGTCTGGGTCCTTGGGGAATAATCAAAGACTTATTGAATGGAGGGGGCACTGTCTTGAATGATTAACATGTCTTCTGGTCTGTCGTTTTTGTTCTGGTATTAATTCACACTATTATTTTAATCTGATTTGTAAAAAAGCTATTTTCTACCAGTTCCTCTTCATTCAGCTGTTTTTTTTTTATACAGGCAAGGCTTGCAGCTTATCCAAGCCCTACCTACTCCCTGTCAGAGGACTGAATGAGATCTTCATTGGGGAATCTCTCTCCTCCAGGTACCCTTGTCATCAAACCAAACTATGGCATCTTGACCCCCCCCCCCTCCAAACATGAATGCCTGTTTTTGCTGCTTATCTCTGCATGTTTCCCCCCTTCATTAACCCTCCTCTGCACTACTTGGTAGGCCACCATTGTAAATAAGAATTTGACTTTCCTAGTTAAATATAAAATAAAAATACTACCACCCCCACCCATTTCTCCATGCACTCATTGGTGGATCTCTATCCGTCACTCACAGGGTGAAGTATAAATCCTTCAAACCTCATCTCACCCTCTCGCTCCATAGGGCTTCCTACTATGAGATCTCTGTGGACGATGGACCGTGGGAGAAGCAGAAGAGCTCTGGCCTTAGCATCTGCACTGGGACTGGATCTAAAGCCTGGTACACTAAGCTCCAACACTTTCTTTTTACCTATGTTGGTGTTTGCCAATTAGTGGTCCTGGAAGTCCACTGAATGCTATTTCTTGTGTTTGGTAGTTTAAAAAATATCTCATTCAGGAAAAATGATGATTTAACTGACAGCACAGCTTTTAGTAGAATGTTTGTTTCATGAGACTCGTTCTGGTGTGTTTTCACAGGTCTTACAATATTAACAAACTGGTTGAACAGGCTGTGGGAGAGGTCTTAAGAATAGGTATGTGGACTCCAACCTTTCTTTATGAACACCAATAATCATGGGGATTTGTGTCTTCGTAAATCTGTGTGTAAATGGAATTACAGCTGGAGATTTGAGACCATCAATGATTTGGGGAGAGCCTGTTTACTACACTGATAATGTCATGACAGTGATTGAGTCCTTTGTCTTCCCAGGAAAGGCACACATGGGTCTTGATATTCCACTGAGTCAGGAATTGATTGAAAAGGGTGAGTTCCAAAAGATGTTCAGCTGAATATGTGGATGGCTGAATGCTCAAGGAAAATGTGTATACATGAATTGCACAATGTCTTTCTTTTGTCAGTGACTGATGAATACAACAAGTCTCTGGTGTTTGGTCCGGAGGAAGGCAGAATGATCTTCAGCATCAGAGAGCCAATCGTCAACAGAGTGTTCTCCAGCAGTCGCCAAAGAGGCTTTGCCAACAGGTCAGTTTATCTACAGTGCCTTAGTATTCACACCCCTTGACTTTTCCACATTTTGTTGTTACAGCCTGAATTTAAAATAGAGATTTTGTGTCACTGGCCTACACTGTTTTTACTTTTTAATAATGAATTAAAAATGAAAAGTTGAACTGTTGAGTCAGTAAGTATTCAACACCTTTTGTTATGGGAAGCCTAAATAAGTTTCTTAACAAGTCACATAATAAGTTGCATGGACACTGTGTGCAGTAATAGTGTTTCGAATGACCACCTAATCTTTGTACCCCACACATACCATTTATCTTTAAGTTATTAATTACACTTTGGATGCAGTATCAATACACCCAGTCACTACAAAGACACACGTTTTTCCTAACTCAATTGTAGGAGAGGAAGGAAACCACTCGGTGATTTCAACATGCGGCCAATGGTGACTTTAAAACAGAGTTTAATGGCTGTGATGGGACAAAACTGAGAATGGATAACAATGTTATTACTCCACAATACTAACCTAAATGACAGAGTGAAAAGAAGGAAGCCTGTACCGAATACAAATATTCCAAAACATGCATCCTGTTTGCAAAATGGCACTTAAGTAAAACTTCAAAAAAATGTGGCAAAGAAATTAACTTTGTCTGAAATACAGACTGGGAGACAAAGTTGCCTTTTTAGCAGGACAATAACCTAAAGCACAAGGCCAAATATACAGTCGTGGCCAACAGTTTTGAGAATGACACAAATACAGTGCCTTGCGAAAGTATTCGGCCCCCTTAAGTTAATACTTTGTAGCGCCACCTTTTGCTGCGATTACAGCTGTAAGTCGCTTGGGGTATGTATCTATCAGTTTTGCACATCGAGAGACTGAAATTTTTTCCCATTCCTCCTTGCAAAACAACAGCTCGAGCTCAGTGAGGTTGGATGGAGAGCATTTGTGAACAGCAGTTTTCAGTTCATTCCACAGATTCTCGATTGGATTCAGGTCTGGACTTTGACTTGGCCATTCTAACACCTGGATATGTTTATTTTTGAACCATTCCATTGTAAAATTTGCTTTATGTTTTGGATCATTGTCTTGTTGGAAGACAAATCTCCGTCCCAGTCTCAGGTCTTTTGCAGACTCCATCAGGTTTTCTTCCAGAATGGTCCTGTATTTGGCTCCATCCATCTTCCCATCAATTTTAACCATCTTCCCTGTCCCTGCTGAAGAAAAGCAGGCCCAAACCATGATGCTGCCACCACCATGTTTGACAGTGGGAATGGTGTGTTCAGGGTGATGAGCTGTGTTGCTTTTACGCCAAACATAACGTTTTGCATTGTTGCCAAAAAGATCCATTTTGGTTTCATCTGACCAGAGCACCTTCTTCCACATGTTTGTGTCTCCCAGGTGGCTTGTGGCAAACTTTAAACACTTTTTATGGATATCTTTATGGAAGAGTGGCAAGAAGAAAGCCATTTCTTAAAGGCCAGATTTGTGCAATATACAACTGATTGTTGTCCTATGTACAGAGTCTCCCACCTGAGCTGTAGATCTCTGCAGTTCATCCAGAGTGATCATGGGCCTCTTGGCTGCATCTCTGATCAGTCTTCTCCTTGTATGAGCTGAAAGTTTAGAGGGACGGCCAGGTCTTGGTAGATTTGCAGTGGTCTGATACTCCTTCCATTTCAATATTCTCGCTTGCACAGTGCTCCTTGGGATGTTTAAAGCTTGGGAAATCTTTTTGTATCCAAATCCGGCTTTAAAATTCTTCACAACAGTATCTCGGACCTGCCTGGCGTGTTCCTTGTTCTTCATGATGCTCTCTGCGTTTTTAATGGACCTCTGAGACTATCACAGTGCAGGTGCATTTATACGGAGACTTGATTACACACAGGTGGATTGTATTTATCATTAGTCATTTAGGTCAACATTGGATCATTCAGAGATCCTCACTGAACATCTGGAGAGAGTTTGCTGCACGGAAAGTAAAGGGGCTGAATAATTTTGCACGCCCAATTTTTCAGTTTTTGATTTGTTAAAAAAGTTTGAAATATCCAATAAATGTCATTCCACTTCATGATTGTGTCCCACTTGTTGATTCTTCACAAAAAAATACAGTTTTATATCTTTATGTTTGAAGCCTGAAATATGGCAAAAGGTCGCAAAGTTCAAGGGGGCCGAATACTTTCGCAAGGCACTGTATTAATTTTCACAAAGTCTGCTGCCTCAGTTTGTATGATGGCAATTTGCATATACTCCAGAAAGTTATGAAGTGTGATCAGATGAATTGCAATTAATTGCAAAGTCTCTCTTTGCCATGCAAATGAACTGAAATCCCCCCCCCCCATAAAAATTCCACTGCATTTCATCCCTGCCACAAAAGGACCAGCTGACATCATGTCAGTGATTCTCTCGTTAACACGGGTGTGAGTGTTGACGAGGACAAGGCTGGAGATTGAGCTTGAATAACAGACTGAAAGCCTCAAAAGGAGGGTGGTGCTTGGAATCATTGTTCTTCCTCTGTCAACCATGGTTACCTGCAAGGAAACACGTGCCGTCATCATTGCTTTGCACAAAAAGGTCTTCATAGGCAAGGATATTGCTGCCAGTAAGATTGCACCTAAATCAACCATTTATCGGATCATCAAGAACTTCAAGGAGAGCGGTTCAATTGTTTTGAAGAAGGCTTCAGGGCGCACAAGAAAGTCCAGCAAGCACCAGGACCGTCTCCTAAAGTTGATTCAGCTGCGGGATCGGGGCACCAGTACAGAGCTTGATCAGGAATGGGAGCAGGCAGGTGTGAGTGCATCTGCACGCACAGTGAGGTGAAGAATTTTGGAGGATGACCTGGTGTCAAGGGCAGCGAAGAAGACTATTTTCTCCAGGAAAAACATCAGGGACAGACTGATATTCTGCAAAGGTACAGGGATTGGACTGCTGAGGATTGGGGTATGGTCATTTTCACTGATTGTTTGGGGCATCCGGAAAAAAACTTGTCCGGAGAAGACATAGTGAGCGCTACCATCAGTCATGTGTCATGCCAACAGTAAAGCATCCTGAGACCATTCATGTGTGGGGTTGCTTCTCAGCCAAGGGAGTGGGCTCACTCACAATTTTGCCTAAGAACACAGTCATGAATAAAGAATGGTACCAACACATCCTCCGAGAGCAACTTCTCCTAACCATCCAGGAACAGTTTGGTAACAAACAATGCCTTTTCCAGCATGATGGAGCACCTTGCCATAAGGAAAAAGTGATCACTAAGTCGCTCTGGGGAAAAAAACATCGATATTTTGGGTCCATGGCCAGGAAACCCCAGATCTTAATCCCATTGACAACTTGTGGTCAATCCTCAAGAGGTGGGTGGACAAACAAAACCCCACAAATTCTGACAAACTTCAAGCATTGATTATGCAAGAATGGACTGCCATCAGTCAGGATGTGGCCCAGAAGTTAATTGACAGCATGCCAGGGCAGATTGCAGAGGTCTTGAAAAAGAAGGTTCAACACTGCAAATATTGACTCTTTGCATCAACTTCATGTAATTGTCAATAAAAGCCTTTGGCACTTATGAAATGCTTGTAATTATACTTCAGTATTCCATAGTAACATCTGACAAAAATATCTATACACAAACAGCCAACTTTGGAAATTAATATTTGTCATTCTCAACTTTTTGCCACGACTGTACACTGGAGTTTCTTACCCAGATGACATTGAATGTTCCTGAATGGCGTAGTTACAGTTTTTACTTCTAAATCGGCTTGAATCTATGGCAAGACTTGAATGGCTGTAGTAATGATCAACAAGCAACTTGACAGAGCTTTAAGAATTAAAAATATAATAATGTGCAAATGACGTACAATCCAGATGTGGAACACTGACTTTACTCAGACTCCCAGCTGTAATCGCTGCCAAAGGTGATTCTAACATGTATTGACTGGAGGGGGTAAATACTTCTAGTATGTACAGTGGGGCAAAAAAAGTATTTATTCAGCCACCAATTGCAAGTTCTCTCACTTAAAAAGATGAGAGGCCTGTAATTTTCATCATATGTACACTTCAACTATGACAGACAAAATGAGGGGGAAGAAATCCAGAAAATCACATTGTAGGATTTTTTATGAATTTATTTGCAAATTACGGTGGAAAATAAGTATTTGGTCACCTACAAACAAGCAAAATTTCTGGCTCTCACAGACCTGTAACTTCTTCTTTAAGAGGCTCCCCTGTCCTCCACTTGTTACTTGTATTAATGGCACCTGTTTGAACTTGTTATCAGTATAAAAGACACCTGTCCACAACCTCAAACAGTCACACTCCAAACTCCACTATGGCCAAGACCAAAGAGTTTTCAAAGGACGCCAGAAACAAAATTGTAGACCTGCACCAGGCTGGGAAGACTGAATCTGCAATAGGTAAGCAGCTTGGTTTGAAGAAATCAACTGTGGGAGCAATAATTAGGAAATGGAAGACATACAAGACCACTGATAATCTCCCTCGATCTGGGGCTCCACGCAAGATCTCAACCCCGTGGGGTCAAAAGGATCACAAGAACGGTGAGAGAAAAATCCCAGAACCACACGCTGGGACCTAGTGAATGACCTGCAGAGAGCTGGGACCAAAGTAACAAAGCCTACCATCAGTAACGCACTACGTCGCCAGGGACTCAAATCCTGCAGTGCCAGACGTGTCCCCCTGCTTAAGCCAGTACATGTCCAGGCCTGTCTGAAGTTTGCAAGATAGCATTTGGATGATCCAGAAGAAGATTGGGAGAATGTCAGATGAAACCAAAATATAACTTTTTGGTAACTCAACTTGTCGTGTTTGCAGGACAAAGAATGCTGAGTTGCATCCAAAGAACACCATACCTACTGTGAAGCATGGGGGTGGAAACATCATGCTTTGGGGCTGTTTTTCTGCAAAGGGACCAGGACGACTGATCCGTGAAGGAAAGAATGAATGGGGCCATGTATCGTGAGATTTTGAGTGAAAACCTCCTTCCATCAGCAAGGGCATTGAAGATGAAACTAGGCTGGGTCTTTCAGCATGACAATGATCCCAAACACACCGCCCGGGCAACAAAGGAGTGGCTTCGTAAGAAGCATTTCAAGGTCCTGGAGTGGCCTAGCCAGTCTCCAGATCTCAACCCCATAGAAAATCTTTGGAGGGAGTTGAAAGTCCGTGTTGCCCAGCAAAACATCACTGCTCTAGAGGAAATCTGCATGGAGGAATGGGCCAAAATATCAGCAACAGTGTGTGACCCTTGTGAAGACTTACAGAAACATTTGACCTCTGTCATTGCCAACAAAGAGTATAAAACAAAGTATTCAGATAAAATTCTGTTATTGACCAAATACTTATTTTCCACCGTAATTTGCAAATAAATTCATTAAAAATCCTACAATGTGATTTTTCTGGATTTTTTTTCTCATTTTGTCTGTCATAGTTGAAGTGTACCTATGATGAAAATTACAGACCTCGTCTTTTTAAGTGGGAGAACTTGCACAATTGGTGGCTGACAATACTTTTTTGCCCCACTGTAAATTAGATTTCTGTATTTCATTTTTCGTTTTGCTCTACAGGGTGTGTGTGCGCTCGCGGTGCTGGGACGCGTGCATGGTGGTGGACGGAGGAACTTCTTTTGAGTTCAACGACGGTGCCATAGCAACAATCACCATGAACGAGGAGGACCAGCTCCGGACTGTTCTCCTTGAAAACTGACCGGCCAAACTATCCTTACTGAGCTCACAGTGGACTCTCAACAGCAGTGATCTATGACGGAAGCAGGGAGGACAGGCTAGTCTCATGCATTATTAGGACCTGTGAACTTGATGAGACTATCACATCCTCCCCTTGTAGCTTTTTGGAGTTTGGCAGAAGGATATTTAGGTAATATTCACAAATGTGTTCTTTACTCTTGCATTGGTGTTGGTTGTATTAGTTACATTTGGGGTTTATTTAGCTTTTTTTGTCTCAATTTGATTTATCCAATATCTTTACAAGCTTATCGGGCCATCGGAAATGAGTGTAATTATGCAGTATTTGCAACTTTTTTCACAATACAATTACTTTCAGCAGCCTTGCTCCATTATGGATTGTTAGTTTCACAAGTTTTGAGTTTGCATAAGAGACCATATAGGCAGCTGTGAGTTTCTGACTTTGCCTTGGGCATTTATCGTTGCCAAACACTACCCAAATCAATCCTCTCCACCCATTGCTATATAATTCAAAACTGAGAGACAGTGAGGCCACGTGACACACCATTTCTTACGGAATGTTGTGTTATAATAACTGGATGTGCTGCCATCATTATTTTATATTTATATTTTGGCTGTTTTTCAGACCATGCCAATTACTATTGGGAAAAATGTTGCTGTGTTGGTGGACAAATTCTGATAAAAAATAAAAAAATATTCTATTTGGCTGATTTTTTTTTAAATATATTTTTCTAGGTCTTTTGAGCTGCTTGGCTTCAAACACTGATTGTGTTGGGGAGTGGGGGTAGAACATTAAAAATCAAATGCACTAACATCAAAACCCGAAAGCATTGTATTGCTCAACAGGTCAGTGCCTCGAGGGTCTTCACCTCAACTTTGACAAAACAGTGCCTTGACCAGAAACTGCAAAATACTCATATTTGCTTCCAGTGTTCATCAAGGAATCATTTTGGAAAATGCCCAGGAGTTAAGAGGGATGGTTTTAGTTATGAATCACACATGGTGTAAGATTAATATGCAGAAGGGAGCGATGTCTACATCCTTATTGTGTTGTGAATTCTGCCATGTGAACTGTATGTGGGCTACTTTCTGTGGCTCTACATCTGAAATGACTGTCTATGCACCTTATGGTGCCAGGTCATGACACTACACTAAACAAAAACATTTACGCAACAAGTGAAGTGCTGCTCCCATGTTTCATGAGCTGAAATAAAACATCCAGAAATGTTATATATGTACAAAAAGCTTTTCTCTCAAATGTTGTGCACAAATTTGATTACATCCCAGTTAGTGAGCATTTTATCCTTTGTCAAGACAATCCAGGCAGTTGACAGATGTGGAATAGCAAGAGGCTGATTAAATATTACACAGTTGCACCTTGTACTGGGGACAATAAGAGCACTCTAAAATGTGCAGTTTTGTCACAACACAATGCCACAGATGTCTCAAGTTGAGGGAATGTGCAATTGGCATGCTGACTACAGGAATATCCACCAAAGAATTGAATGTTAATTTCTCTACCATAAACTGCCTTCAATGTAGTTTTAGACAATTTGGCAGTACAGCTAACCAGCCTCACAATCGCAGACCATGTTTAACCACGCCAGCCCAGGACCTCCACATCCAGCTTCTTCACCTGCGGGATCGTCCGAGGGTGGGCAGGGATGCTGAAGAGTATTTCTGTCAGTTCTATAGCTTGTTTGTGGGGAAAAAAATAATTCTTATTGGTTGGGCCTGGCTCCCAAGTGTGTGGCCCCAGGCCCACCCATAGCTGCACCCCTACCCAGGCATGTAAAATCCATAGATTAGGGCCTAATAAATTTATTTCAATTGACTGATTACCTTACATGATCTGTAACTCAGTAAAATCTTTGAAAAGGTTGCTTTTATATTTTTGTTCAGTATACAACACAGGAGGCATTTGTCTGATTATTAAATTGTGTGAAATCAAAACATCACATAACTCTTTAAATAAAACATTTATTTAGACATTGACAGTGCATCTTATTTGCCAATGCATTAATTAAAAAGAAACATCCACATTTTCTTAAATTTCTCAACCAAATGTGAGCACAAACAGGAACCAGACCAAACATGGCTCAGATCCACACATAGCTAGTCCCCCCCATCCCCGTGGCAGAGACTAGCATTTTCTTCTACATTATATGCCTGTAATGTAGTGCACCTTCTCATATTCAGTACCTAATTTAGAGACAAGATTACATTTGTGTTTCTCCAAAAATGCCAAAAGATTTAGACTTTTGTATACATTATAACCAATTTGTAAGTCGCTCTGGATAAGAGCGTCTGCTAAATGACTTAAATGTAATGTAAATGTAATAACCACCTCAGCTTTTATTCTGTCAAACAGGTTAAATGTTCACATACTGCTTTACTCATCTCATATGTATATACTGTGTTCTATTCTGTATTTTAGTCAATGCCACTCTGACATTGAGCAATCTAATATTTACACATTTCTTAATTGTATTATTTTACTTTTAGATTTGTATGTATTGTTAGATACTACTGTACTGTTGGTGCTAGGAACATAAGCATTTTCACTACACCCACCGTAACAGCAGCTAAATATATGTGACCAATAACATTTGATTTGGAAGTAGACGTTGATGTAAACTGTAACTTCATTGATTTTTCCCTTTAAAATAAACAGACCAAGCAAAAGGCATCATTATTTAAAATGGGGCCTTCAAATGCAGGTTTGTATTTTATAAACACTTTAAAAAGAGAATTCTAGCCATTGCATCACGAGGTAGAGATTTCACCAGCTACAATGGTGGTGCACCTATGCAATAATCCAACTCGGACCAAAATCTTCCTCGTCTTTCTGGCAAACACTGCTTACAGTTGATAGACAGTAACTGGAACGGATGTTCCATTATCCTGTTGGTAAAACATTACAGAATTAACAAACATTATCAATCTATAATGTTTTTAGTCTTGCACAGTTTACTGTCTTCGGAATGTTCGGAAGTCAATAAATTGGCCAGATTATGGAGACATTATCAGCAGCCTATAAATCAGAATTTATGATTATCTCAAGTAAAAAATAAAAAGTTATTTCCCTGAAAGCTACAAGCTCTGTCTTCAACATTATCAGGTTTCAAATATTTCTAAAACAGGAACACTATAAAATCTTATGAATTCAGTTGCATGGTATTCAAGTAGCATTACTGTGGAGAAATGCAATTTACCAGCAATTAAAAACGTTCACTAATGTGTATCCGAAGGACATGTCCTATGACAATAACTTAGAACCAATGCCCACCATTATAAAACAAAAATAAGTGCTGACAAAAGCACAACACGACATCTTCATCAGAACAATTGGTGTCAGTGTACAACAAATTGCAAAAGGCACTATGGAATATTCATAGACACAATGTCTGACACGGACACACTAAAAATAGCTAATATTCCTCCTATATCAGGACCACATCAGACAGAAATGAGTTATGACATGTTAGTGACAGCGTTAGGAAGGCGTTATGGCTAGGGTCTGAACTAGAGGTCGGCCGATTAATTAGGGCCGATTTCAAGTTTTCATAACAATCGGAAATGTTTTTTTTGGGGCACAGATTTGATTTTTTTATACCTTTATTTAAATAGGCAAGTCAGTTAAGAACACATTCTTATTTTCAATGATGGCCTAGGAACGGTGGGTTAACTGCCTTGTTCAGGGGCAGAACGACATATTTTCACCTTGTCAGTTCGGGGGATCCAATCTTGCAACCTTACAGTTAACTAGTCCAATGCAATAACGACCTGCCTCTCTCTCGTTGCACTCCACAAGGAGACCTTTTACGCGAAAGCAGTAAACTAAGGTAAGTTGCTAGCTAGCATTAAACTTATCTTTAAAAAAATCTATCAATCATAATCACTAGTTAACTACACATGGTTGATGATATTACTAGATATTATCTAGCGTGTACTGCGTTGCATATAATCTGACTGAGCATACAAGTATCTAAGTATCTGACTGAGCTGTGGTAGGCAGAAGCAGGCGCGTAAACATTAAATCAAACAGCACTTTAGTGTGTTTTGCCAGCAGCTCTTCGTTGTGCGTCAAGCATTGCGCTGTTTATGACTTCAAGCCTATCAACTCCCGAGATGAGGCTGGTGTAACCGAAGTGAAATGGCTAGCTAGCTAGCCTTCCAGTAGTTGTTCCCCTTGCTCTGCTTGGGTAACGCTGCTTCGATGGTGGCTGTTGTCGTTGTGTTGCTGGTTCGAGCCCAGGGAGGAGTGAGGAGAGGGACGGAAGCTATACTGTTACACTGGCAATACTAAAGTGCCTATAAGAACATCCAATAGTCAAAAGGTTAATGAAATACAAATGGTATAGAGGGAAATAGTCCTATAATTCCTAGAATAATTACAACCTAAAACTTCTTACCTGGGAATATTAAAGACTAATGTTAAAAGGAACCACCAGCTTTCATATGTTCTCATGTTCAAAGCAAGGAACTGAAACGTTAGCTTTCTTATATAGCACATGTTGCACTTTTACTTTCTTCTCCAACACTTTGTTTTTGCATTATTTAAACCAAATTGAACATGTTTCATTATTTACTTGAGGCTAAATAGATGTTATTGAAGTTAAAATAAGTGTTCATTCAGTATTGTTGTAATTGTCATCATTACAAATACATTGAAAAATAAAAAAAATAAAAAAATCGGCCGATTAATCGGTATCGGCTTTTTTAGTCCTCCAATAATCTGTATCGGCGGTGAAAAATAATATTCGGTCGACCTCTAGTCTGAACACCAAGCGACAGGTCATGCCCCACATGGTGCAGTTCCTCCAAGTGGCCTCGGTGGGAAGGGCCACGCATGAGAAAGGCCGGGTGTTGATTTGGAGACGGAGCAAACCTCTACTCAGGATTGGCAGGTAGGTGTCCTGGACCAGTCCGTATACCTCCAACGTCTGCAGCTCTGGGAACTTCTCATAATCACTGAAATAAACAACAGGCTTAGTTAGTGCAACAAAATAAGAGAGAAATTAGCAGCTGAGGAAAGCAACAAGACTACTAAAGCATTCATATTATCACTTGAGAGCTTGTCTGTGACTTACGCTAAGGCAGCAGGGTGAACCTGGTAGCAGCGGCTCAAAGCTAAGTGTCTAAGAGACTGCAGCTGCTGAAGGATGGGGAAACTGGAGCTCGTCATCAGAACACTGTCACTAACACAAACAAGATCTCATGAGATTATGGTATGAAGAAACAGTATTTGTACAGTATCCATGTCAAATAATGTAATGGCCAAAGAAATCATGTGGATCCACATTTCAGTCCAGCTCAGGACATGCTGTATGAACGCACCTTAAATCCAGATTTACGAGGTTAGGACATCTCTCTACCAAGTCTTTCACATCTGAAAAGAGGCCATTGGTAAATTAAACTCATCAGGGATAATCAAAAACAGTCAATACAAATATGGGCAGAGGGAAAATGGTCAATGCCACAGGTTTTCCCCACCTTCCATAGTAAGGTTCTGTCTGTAGCCACTGAGGTTGAGCTGGGTTATATTGGAGGGGATGTTACTGACAACAGCCTTCACATGATCAGTGCTGAAGTCACACCACGACAAGATCAGCTCTTCAAGCCTTGGTATAGGAACGGAAAAAGGGAAAGCAACAAAGTTCTGTATTAGTTTACCAATGTACAGATCATGGTTTAAACAGCGAGTTAAATAGATTATACTATCATTCAGAAATACTTAAGACATTTGAACACATTCAAAAAAATCAAATAAAACAATTAGAAATTGAGAGACTTAAGTTTACCGTAAGCAGGATTTGAGAATCTGACTAAGCGAGTCGGGGGAGAATTCAGAGAAACCACACAGATTGAGCCGTACCAGCTCAGTATTCTGAGATAGGGACCTGATTGGTAGAGGAAGACTGTTTAGAGTCATTCTGAATGCTGTCTAAACAATACATCATTATATCAGATCATCATTGTAAACAGAGCATTTGTCTTCTTTATTCACTGAACAATGTTGTCAGAGAGCTCCAACGGGAGATGATATCATCTAGAACAGTGCAGCGAGAGATCCATGTGATGGACATGCAGGTGTCTGAAATAACAGACAAAATTACAAAAGACAAATAGGATTGTCTGTGTTCACCTATAACAGATACCTCTGTATCCCCATTATATGTATGAGGACTCACTGTGTGTGGGTGAAACATGGTTCTCCAATGCAGGTATGGGGGCAGCGCAGTCCCAGTACTCAAACCGTAAGCATCTGCCCAAGAGCTTGATCTAGCTGGGCTTTCCCTATCAGATCCACACTATGCCACAGAGACTCATCAAACCTGCCAGGCACAAAAACATACAGAGACTTAATGACAGACTCCGATACATTTTGCTCATCTATTTGCCTGTGTTAGAAAAACAGTGTGATATCTAAGATGTTCAAGCAGAAATATCGCAATGTACTATGTAAGTAGTTTAAAAAGATAGTTGAATGGTCAAAGACTCACGCCAAGCGATGCCAGCGCTTGCAGACCCGGGACATCCTGAGGTGGTCCTGCAGAGGGAGGCAGGACAGGATTCCCAACAGCAACTCATCTGTGAGACTGTCCCAGGACAAGCCTGCCATTAAAAACAATGTCAGACATTCAATAACTTGCCCAAATAGTGACTTCCCTGAAACAGAACAATTATTAAGAATTCCAGATAATTAGCGATGTATTTCTAAGCTTGTTGTGTTCCTCCCAACACATGGCTATAATACACCTGAAAACTCCCTCCTTGTCCTTGGTCGCCTGGCAAGCACAAACTGGTTATCCTCGTTCTCTTTGCCCTTGTAGACCACCCGCTGCTTGTGAGGTGGTGAACACTGCTGAATGAGCTCATGAGGAGTGGTCTCCATGTCCAGACATTCACCAAAGTACTGTCTCTTTTTCCATTTGCTCTTCAGTGAGAGGGACAGCATGGATCCCTCCAAACTCTCATTCAGACAGGGAAACTCCTGCAAAGACCTGATACAAAAATAATGGGACAATGATTAAAAACAGAAATCTTTGTGGGGTGAGTATAATTTGTGGAACGTTCCAACAGGAATCGGTCCAAACACTTTGTAAAGTACAAGGTTGCCAAAAAACAACACATACAAAGTAGCATGATCAATTCACCTAGCTAACTAGCTGCCGAATAGGCATCAACTCCACATAGCTTATTCTTAATGTTTGTCAATAGGCTAAGAGTGAGGACAGACATTTTTCAGAATAAACGTGGTGAGTGAAAAACTTTATGAAATAGCCCACTCCCTACCCAGTATCTTTTTTTGACGACAGCTCAGAATTGAACACCATAGTACCCTCCAAGGTCATGATTAAGCTGGAGGCCCTGGGTCTTAACGCCACCCTGTGCAATTGGGTCCTGGACTTTCTGACGTGCCGCCCACAGGTGGGGAATGTAGGAAACGTCATCTCATCTTCGCTGATCCTCAACACTGGGGCCTCACAAGGGTGCTTGCTCAGCCCTCTCCTGTACTCCTTGTTTACCCATGACTGTGTGGCCAAGCACGCCTCCAACTCAATCATCAAGTTTGCAGATGACACAACAGTAGTGGGCTTGATTACCAACAATGACGAGAAAGCCTACAGGGAGGTGGTGAGGGCACTCGGGGTGTGGTGTCAGGAAAACAAACTCTCACTCAACGTCAACAAAACAAAGGAGATGATTATGGACTTCAGGAAACAGCAGAGAGAGCACCCACCTATCCACATCGAGTGGACAGTACTGGAGAAGGAGGAAAGTTGTAAGTTCCTCTGCGTACACACCACAGACAAACTGAAATGGTCCACCCACACAGAGGGTGTGGTGAAGGTGGTGCAACAGTGGCTTGTCACCTAAAACCCTGACAAACTTTTAGAGATGCACAATCGAGAGCATCCTGTCGAGCTGTATCACTGCCTGGTACGGCAACTGCACCGCCCTCAACAGCAAGGCACTCCAAAGGGTGGTGCGGTCTGCACAACGCATCACCGGGGGCAAACTACCTGCCCTCCAAGACACCTACAGCACGTCACAGGAAGGCCAAAACGATCATCAAGGACTCATCACTGGCCACTTTAATAAATGGATCACTAGTCAAGTCACTTTAAACAATGACACTAACAATGTTAACATATCTTACATTATTCAACTCATATGTATATACTGTACCTTATACCATCTATTGCACCTTGCTTATGATGCTCAGCCATATATTTATATGTACATATTCCATCCCTTTAGATGTGTGTATTAGGTAGTTGCTGGGGAATTGTTAGATATTACTGCACTGTCGGAACTAGAAGCTCAAGCATTTCGCTACACTCGCATTAACATCTGCTAACCAAAGGTGCACAACTTTGTATACGTTGTTTGTTGGCAACCGTGTTATTTACTTAGTTTTTGTTACAGATTCCTGTTGGAACGTTCCACAAATTGTACCCACCCATCTTTGTGAGCATGTTGTATTACCCGGGATGTGACATAATGTAGCCAGTTAGCAAAGTGTAACGTTAGTTCACGTTATCTCGCTACAATGTCAATGAATGCCCGCTATAATGTTTGCGGGCGTTCCATTTTAGTAGCTAATCTCATTTACATTTACATTACATTTAAGTCGTTTAGCAGACGCTCTTATCCAGAGCGACTTACAAATTGGTGCATTCACCTTATGACATCCAGTAGAACAGTCACTTTACAATAGTGCATCTAAATCTTAAAGGGGGGTGAGAAGGATTACTTATCCTATCCTAGGTATTCCTTAAAGAGGTGGGGTTTCAGGTGTCTCCGGAAGGTGGTGATTGACTCCGCTGTCCTGGCGTCGTGAGGGAGTTTGTTCCACCATTGGGGGGCCAGAGCAGCGAACAGTTTTGACTGGGCTGAGCGGGAACTGTACTTCCTCAGTGGTAGGGAGGCGAGCAGGCCAGAGGTGGATGAACGCAGTGCCCTTGTTTGGGTGTAGGGCCTGATCAGAGCCTGGAGGTACTGAGGTGCCGTTCCCCTCACAGCTCCGTAGGCAAGCACCATGGTCTTGTAGCGGATGCGAGCTTCAACTGGAAGCCAGTGGAGAGAGCGGAGGAGCGGGGTGACGTGAGAGAACTTGGGAAGGTTGAACACCAGACGGGCTGCGGCGTTCTGGATGAGTTGTAGGGGTTTAATGGCACAGGCAGGGAGCCCAGCCAACAGCGAGTTGCAGTAATCCAGACGGGAGATGACAAGTGCCTGGATTAGGACCTGCGCCGCTTCCTGTGTGAGGCAGGGTCGTACTCTGCGGATGTTGTAGAGCAAAATCTCCAACTGTACTTGTGCCCTTATCATGAACAATAATGACTATTTTCATTTGAGTCTTGCATTGCACGACGAATCGTTAACAAATTCCCAGGGTCTGTTGGGCAAGTGGCAAGCTGGAACGATTCGCACTGCATTCTACAATGCGCACACCCATACCAAGCAATCAATTTATTTTTTAAATATATGGTTGTGAATTCTATAACATACCTTTGGTGTGACATCTCCCCAAATAATTGCTGAAATAGGCAACCCAAAAGTCGTTAGTATAAATTAATAGAAAAGGTAAACGTAACACGCCAACTTTACTTCTCTGAACCCAAGCAGGCCTGGTTAAACTTCCCGCGTGATAGACAGTCCGTGTCTGCCCTCCAGCAGCTCTGCAGCGTTCTGTGGTTGGCTCGAAACCAAAATATCGTCGTTACCACAAGCCACAAAGTGGCTATTATAATTTCCATAGCGCTTTTCATAGAATCTCGAGGTGGTTCAACAGCAAAAACAAACATGACAGGTAAAACAATAGAGAACAAGTCTTTGAAAGCTGCATCCTCTGAAGATGGAGAGGCAAGGGTCAGTTCATGGCTTAAGCCACTGAGGTACTACTGAAGGCTTGAGCGTCGGGAACTGGTCAGAGGATGTATACTTAGCTAGCCAAGCTAAAAAATAGCATATTTTAAAATGTTTAATTTCACCTATATTTAACCAGATATGCCAGTTGAGAACAGGTTCTCATTTACAACGGCGACCTGGCCAAGATAAAGCAAAGCAGTTACACCTAAACAAACGTAGTCAATAATACAATATAAAGATGTATGTACAGTGTGTGCAAATTTAGAAGATTAGGGAGGTAAGGAAATAAATAGGCCATAGAGGCGAAATAATTACAATTTAGCATACTGGAGTGATAGATGTGCAGATGATGATGTGCAAGTAGAGATACTGGGATGCAAAAGAGCAAAAAGATAAATAACGATATGGGTATGACGTAGTCGTGTGTGCTATTTACAGATTGGCTGTGTATAGGTACAGTGATGGGTAAACTGCTCTGACAGCTGATGCTTAAAATTAGAGAGGGAGATATAAGTCTCCAGCTTCAGTGATTTTTGGAATTTGTTCCAATTCTAGATTTATTTTTGGATTGGAGATGCTTAATCTAAGTCTGGAAGGAGAGTTTACAGTCTAACCAGACACCTAGGTATTTGTAGTTGTCCACATATTCTAAGTTAGAACCATCCAGAGTAGTGATCCTAGTCGGGCGGGCAGATGCGGGCAGCAATCGGTTGAAGATCAGGCATTTAGTTTTACTAGCATTTAAAAGCAGTTGGAGGCCACGGAAGGAGTGTTGTATGGCACTGAAGAAGGTTTAACAACACAGTGTCCAAAGAAGGGTCAGATGTATACAGAACGGTGTCGTCTGCATAGAGGTGGATCAGAGAATCACCAGCAGCAAGAGCGACATCATTGATGTATAGAGAGAAAAGAGTCGGCCCGAGAATATAACCCTGTGGCTCCCCCATAGAGGCTGCCAGAGGTCCGGACAACAGGCCCTCCGATTTGACACACTGAACTCTATCTGAGAAGTAGTTAGTGAACCAGGCGAGGTAGTCATTAGATAAACCAAGGCTATTGAGTCTGCCGATGAGAAGGCGGTGATTGACAGAGTTGAAAGCCTTGGCCAGGTCGATGAAGACGGCTGCACAGTACTGTCTTTTATCGATGGCGGTTATGATATTGTTTAGGACTTTGAGCGTGGCTGAGGTGCACCCATGACCAGCTCAGAAACCAGATTGCATAGTGGAGAAGGTACGGTGGGATTCGAAATGGTCGGTGATCTGTTTGTTAACTTGGCTTTCGAAGATTTTAGAAACACTGGGCAGGATGGATATGCAGTTGAAGTCGGAAGTTTACATAGACTTAGGTTGGAGTCATTAAAACTAGTTTTTCAACCACTCCACAAATTTCTTGTTGACAAACTATAGTTTTGGCAAGTCGTTTAGGACATCTACTGTGTGCATGACACAAGTAATTTTTCCAACAATTGTTTACAGACAGATTATTTCACTTATTCACTGTATCACAGTTCCAGTGGGTCAGAAGTTTACATACACTAAATTGACTGTGCCTTTAAACAATTTGGAATATTCCAAAAAATGATGTCATGGCTTTAGAAGCTTCTGATAGGCTAATTGACATCATTTGAGTCAATTGGAGGTGTACCTGTGGATGTATTTCAAGGCCTACCTTCAAACTCAGTGCCTCTTTGCATGACATCATGGGAAAATCAAAAGAAATCAGCAAATACCTCCGGGAAGAAAAATGTAGACCTCCACAAGTCTGGACGCCTGAAGGTACCACGTTCATCTGTACAAACAATAGTACGCAAGTATAAACACCATGAGACCACACAGCCATCATACCGCTCAGGAAGGAGACGCGTTCTGTCTCCTAGAGATGAACGTACTTTGGTGCAAATCAGTCCCAGAACAGCAAAGGACCTTGTGAAGATGCTGGAGGAAACAGGTACAAAAGTATCTATATCCACAGTAAAACGTGTCCTATATTGACATTACCTGAAAGGCCGCTCAGCAAGGAATAACCAACTGCTCCAAAACCGACATAAAAAAGCCAGACTACAACTTGCAACTGCACATGAAGATGAAGATCGTACTTTTTGGAGAAATGTCCGCTGGTCTGATAAAAATGTAACTGTTTGGCCATAATGACCATTGTTATGTTTGGAGGAAAAAGAGGGACGCTTGCAGGCCGAATAACACCATCTCAACCGTGAAGTACGGGGGTAGCACCATCATGTTGTGGGGGTGCTATGTTGCAGGAGGGACTGGTGCACTTCACAAAATTGGTGGCATCATGAGGAAGGAAGATATTGTGGATATATTGAAGCAACATCTCAACACATCAGTCAGGAAGTTAAAGCTTGGTTGCAAATTGGTCTTCCAAATGTACAATGACCCCAAGCATACTTCCAAAGTTCTGGCAAAATGGCTTAAGGACAACAAAGTCAAGGTATTGGAGTGGCCATCACAAAGCCCTGACCTCAATCCTATAGAACATTTGTGGGCAGAACTGAAAAAGCATGTGCGAGCAAGGAGGCCTACGAACCCGACTCAGTCACACCAGCTTTGTTAGGAGGAATGGGACAAAACATTTGACCCAAGTTAAACAATTTAAAGGCAATGCTACCAAATACTAATTGAGTGTATGTAAACATCTGACCCACTGGGAATGTGATGAAAGAAATAAGAGCTGAAATAAATAATTATCTACTATTGGCCGTCATTGAAAATAAGAATGTGTTCTTAACTGACTTGCCTGGTTAGACTTGCCTGGTTAAATAAAGGTAAAATAAAAATAATTCTGACATTTCACATTCTTAAAATAAAGTGGTGATCCTAACTGACCTTATATATCAGGAATTGTGAAAAACTGAGTTTAAATGTATTTTGCTAAGGTGTATGTAAACTTCCGACTTCAACTGTCTGGAGTGTCTCCCCATTTGAAGAGGGGGATGACCGCAGCAGCTTTCCAATCTTTGGGGATCTCAGACGATACAAAAGAAAGGTTGAACAGGCTAGTAATAGGAGTTGCAACAATTTCAGCTGATAATTTTAGAAAGAGTGTCCAGATTGTCTAGCCCAGCTAATTTGTGAGGATCCAGAATTTGCAGCTCTTTCAGAACATCAGCTGTCTGGATTTGGTTGAAGGAGAAGTGGGGCGAGGCTTGGGCAAGTTGCTGCAGGGGTTGCAGAGCTGTTGGCCGGTGGTAGGGGTGACCAGGTGGAAAGCATGACCAGCCGTAGAAAAATGCTTATTGAAATGATTGATTATCGGAGATTTATCGGTGGTGACAGTGTTTCCTAGTCTCAGTGCAGTGGGCAGTTGGGAGGAGGTGATCTATTTTTCCATGGACTTTACAATGTCCCAAAACGTTTTGTAATTAGTGCTACAGGATGCACATTTCTGTTTGAAAAAGTTAGCCTTAGCTTTCAGACTGGCAGGTATTGACCGAGCTGAAGCTGGCTGGTGTCCGAGTTAACGGTGAAGACTGTTAGCTGGCTAGCTTCTGATGGGGGTTCCGATTCTAAAGTATAAAAATAGCAGAACCGTGCCACATTCGGTGAGGCAGGAAATTATATTCAGTTCGTAGATGGAAAGTGAGATTAAAATATATTCGGAAAAAATGAGGAAAACGACTATTTACACGGGACAAGACAAACATATGTCCGACTGCTACACCATCTTGGAATAAACTGCTAAATTACTAAACTGACAAGCGTTAACCTGTCAGTCAGTCTGCAAATACGTGGCTCAAAAACACCAGATATATGCAATAAAAGTCAACGTTATCAATAAACGTAAATGCTTTTTGGTCTTAATTTAAGGGTTAGGTTTACAATCACATTTCAATTAAGAAAACAATTGTAGAAATAGGCGGAGTTTAGGACTTTGTGGCTGTAGTAACTAGTGACGACCAGCGCACCATCGCCTCACACTGGTCGTGGCTAGAAGGGATACGGTTTCTATCAAAGAGACGTCACAGTCTCGCTCTAGTTATCTCGCCAGCTAGCTAGTTATTGTATGCTAGCTGGCCCAAACGGCGTTCCATTTCCCACACATGTTCGTCCACTCCAAAATAATTCCAGCATCCAGTGCACTTGATGAATGGAAAGAGACATCCGTTACAAAACACCAAAAGATGTAATGACATTCGGCGACTGTCATTGGGTCTACACTATTGTAGCCTGAATTAATTGATTGCGTCTTGCTTGACAAAATGACATTTTTTGTAGAAAGAAAAGTTGGGACAACTGAAAAGACGCTGAGATACAGGACTGTTCCGGGATGACAAGTGCGGCCACATGGATAAAAAAAAACAAGGCACAGAGGTGGGGGTGTTCGTTTAATTTGGAATAAGCTTAATTAACGTCTACATTTTTGTGAGATTTTAAAAAAAATGACTTGATCAAAAGAAATCTGAATGGTTTTGAACACTCCTGAGTAGGGTTGCCAGGTCAAGCTGGAATATCTAGCCCAATGACTACTCAACCCCCCCCCCCCCAAAGGGCTAGAAAACTAGCCCACTTTTGTGTTTCACAGCAAGAGAGGAGTTGCCATAGTTATACAATAAACCCATTTTCCATAATGCTTTCGAGCCAACTAAGAAATAACATAGTCACTAGTAACGACGTTAGAAGCTAAATTAGTGTTTACTCAAAATAATAATTATTGCAAGCTATGACAGGACATAAAGGAATTGGAATATGTGGCAAGAGAAAATATAATTTGCCCATTTTATTATTATTATTATGCTATTATAAACGGGTTACCAACATAATTAGAACAGTAAAAAGTAATGATTGTCATGCCCCCGGTATATGGTCTGATTGGCTGAATTCAGGGCTAGAACCAGGTTTATAATTGTAAATAAATAAATAAATCCCCTAAACTAGGTGGTTCGATCCCTGAATGCTGATTGGCTTACAGCCGTGGTACATCAGAACGTATAACACGGGTATGACAAAATATGTATTTTTACTGCTCTAAATACGTTGGTAACCAGTTTAAAATAGCAATAAGGCACATCAGGGGTTTGTGGTATTTGGCCAATATACCACGGCGTAGGGCTGTA
The DNA here is from genome assembly GCF_021184085.1 of Oncorhynchus gorbuscha. Lineage (NCBI taxonomy): Eukaryota > Metazoa > Chordata > Actinopteri > Salmoniformes > Salmonidae > Oncorhynchus > Oncorhynchus gorbuscha. The sequence continues at coordinate 45,761,156 of NC_060183.1, read as the reverse complement.
TCCAGGCACCGCGCATTGCGTCTTGCAAAGAACAGTTCTTACCCGTGGTATATTGGCCATGTACCAGACCCCCTCTGGCCTTATTGCTTAAATAAATCAGACAGAAGAGTTTGAGTGATGAAAGTTGGACAGAGGATCTTGAAATCTATTATCTGGCAATTGTGTTGTTATTATGTGCCAAATGTTAAGTCTAATGTCCTGCGTTTATGATTGTAATTCAATTTTGCTATGGTTTGTTTGGATAAAGGCAGGTAGCCTATAGCCCCTGGTATGCCTACATCTAATTTCAGATAGTCTACAGTAGCCTAGAAAATATTTAGGCAAGATGTAAACTGAACGATTTAGCAGCTTGCTTAGTTCAAATTAACAGACTAATTTATTCAACATGAATAGTGAAGAGATTAAGAGGTAAAATGTGCTTGTGTTTTTCAATAGCCTGTCGGAATAGGCTACTGATGATGGGTTCATAATATCAATCACTGAATTAAATATGAATAATATGTATATGACCTGAATATGCTTGTCAGCAACAGCCAGTGTTTATTTTTTAGAATTTGTTTTACCTGTAGCCTAATCTTACTGTTACCGTCGATCTAACACGTGATCGATCGGCAATCTAACAACTGATCGATCGGCAACTGCGATAGAGCTTTGTTAATTTCTAATTTAATTCATTTATGATGTCTATTAATGCATAATAACACAATGCTACAACTACAATACACGGAATTATAGGAATAGGATATTTATTAAATTGGTTTGCCAGCTCCGGGTAGGCTACACAAGTGGCACACATTTAGTTGTAATGACTCCAGTGATATTGTCATTTCAACATATTTATTGTATCAAATTGTAGCCTACAATGGCATATACATTAATTTGCTCCATGATGGCTAACAGAGGCAAATGTACCATTCTTCACATTTAGCCTAATGTCCGTTTCGTTGAGGACTTCCCCCATAAAAAAATACTAGGTGAGGGATATCCTTAACTTCCATTTCAAATTTCCACTCGGGCTTCCCCGACACCCAAGGACGCCCAAAGTCGTTTTCCACTGCTTTGCCCCCATCATTCATTTATGTGCATCAGTTCTAGCGTATTAATATGTTTTATGCAAAAGTGTGTGAAAACCGCGAACATGGCAATACTGCTCCCAAGTCCCAATTTTGGCAGACAAGTTTCATACTCTCGCGGAATCTTGACATCACTGACATTAAGCTGGATCCCTTCTGGTGTTAACCCCTCACACTGTGAAAGTAGGGACGTACTCGTAAAATTCTCCAAATGTATACGTGGTTATTCAGCTTTAGGTAGGAGACACATTTCCAGCTACCAAGAGATCTGAGCGAATTATGGGCCTGACAGAAACTAAAGCAAATATTGCCGAATGTCGGTTGTCATAAATGGCACTGTCCTCGAATCACGAGAATGTTGAATTTACAATGATTTGCAATAGATGGTGCAGAAATACCTTTTATTTCCGTATTTATTAAATACTACAGCCCCATATACTGTGGTTGGGCTAGATAAGAGGCAATGAGTGTGGAATTTCTCGCGATAATCCTTGTTGATTCCGGTCCGGTCGGTGTTGAATGATTCTGTAAAGATGGCGGTCAGCATCCGAGGCCGTCCGAGTCGAAGCATTCGGATGCGAGGTGAGACAATATATATATTTCAGTCTGGACCAGAGATTAGCAACCCTCCAGAACACAAAGCGGAACTTTCATTGTACCTGTTAGTTGCTGGCTCCTTGCTAACCGTTAATGCTTGGTGTGTATGGTTTGCTTTGACAGGTCGGAATGACAGTGGGGAGGAAAATGTACCACTCGATCTCTCCAGAGGTGGGTGAATCAGATTGGAGCTTGGAGTCACCATACCAGCATTGAATCGAAGCTAGCTAATTTATTAGTAGGATGCTGCTAGCTTGCTACTAAATGGCCGAACATGGTAACTCCCTTTATTTACATTTAATTAGTTAGCTACATTGCTAACTGTGTTGACAACCTGGCTAAGTAGCATAGCTAGCAGCAATTCAAAACATGATCATCACGACATTGTTGTTTTGATGCATGTTATGGTTTGGATATTAGCAAGTGTCATTCAATGTTTCTAGCTGACTGCATATGGCTTGTATGCAATTCAATGCTAATTCAATGCTATTGATTTTCTACTAGAGAAATGTGTCCAAGTCCCTTCCTTGATTTATTTGCAGAATAGGCCCATGCCTTATTGAAGCTAAACTCCAACACACTCCTACTTTACATACATAATCCAAATGTTAAGGGCCTGTATTGCATTGTTTATGTTTTTCATCATGGTAGAGTTTGTAAACAAATTATTTAGTTATTGTTTGAAATTATGTAGCTACTGCATAAAAAGTGACGTAGGCAGACTTACCTCGAGTTTAGGATAGTAGCTCGCCTGTTAAACTGATGGATGTAACAGTAAGCCCCTAAAGGCATTTTCAAAAGTTAGTTGAATCATATTTCACCTTCAAAATGCCACAACCTGATCACCAGTATGATGATATGGTAATACTGAGTGCTTTTTTTGGTCACTGAAGTGCAATGGGTTTTCACAGCAGAGCAGTTCCACTACAATTCAGCTAAATATACATGTTGGCATCTTAACTGTTCTCATTACAGGAACACTCTGTCCAAGTGATATCCCCAGATTTCCTCGTGGACACTCTGAACCCGAAGTCACTTGACAGAAGCATAGAATAGCACATTCGGTCCATTGCCGAATAGTAATGTTTTACTGATTTATCGCATAAGATTTTATATTGCACACTCGGGTGAAGAAATCCCAAATGCCCTGATCCCAAATGTGTTTCTATTTCCAGTTTAGTGTTCCGGTCCCACTCATTAATGAGGCTTAGTCATGCTGGTCTCTCCTGAACACAGTGTGTTCTGTTACTGTAACGCATTGGAACAGAGTTGTAAACCAGTGAGAGAACCTTTCAGTTCATTGTACCTGTTGATGTTTCCTTTCAGATCCTTCAGACAACCTTCGGGAAATCCTTCAGAATGTTGCCAAGCAACAAGGAGTCTCCAACATGCGCAAACTCGGTCACCTGAACAACTTCATAAAGGTTTGTGGTGCAGCATCTCAGCAGACATTAAGTGTATGTAACGTCTGATTTGTTATGTTTGAATGTGTTCTCACGAGTATGTTTGTCTCCGTCTGTCACAGCTTCTCTGCAATGCAGGCCACTCAGAGGAGAAGCTTGGGTTTACACATGAAGAGATCGTCATCTGGTGATTCTTTCAAGAAATTAATCTTCAGTAGTGCTACGTATACAGTACCAGCTGTTTTTTTGTTGTTGTTACTTTTACCCCTTTTTCTCCCCAATTTCGTGGTATCCAATTGGTAGTTACTGTCTTGTCTCATCGCTGCAACTCCCGTACGGACTCGGGAGCGGCGAAGGTCGAGAGCCGTGCATCCTCCGAAACACAACCCAGCCAAGTCGCACTGCTTTTTGACACAATGCCCACTTAACCCGGAAGGCAGCCGCACCAATGTGTCGGAGGAAACACTGTGCACCTGGCGACTGTGTCAGCGTGCATTGCGCCCGCCCGCCGCAGGAGTCGCTAGTGCGCGATGGGACAAGAGCACCCCTGCCGGCCCAACAGTCCCTAACCAGGACGACACTGGGCCAGTTGTGCACCCCCCCATGGGTCTCCTGGTCGTGAACGGCTGCAACAGAGCCTGGACTCAAACCAGGATCTCTAGTGGCACAGTTAGCACTGTGATGCAGTGCCTTAGACCACTCAGGAGGCCCCCTACCAGCTGATTTATTTTCTTTCTTTCTTTGACCTATATTTAACTAGGCAAGCCAGTTAAGACAAATTCTTATTTTCAATGACAGCCTATGTTGTTTTCAGTTCCACTATACAATAAATTTTCCATTATAATGAAGTCAAGTGCTGATTTGTTTATTTCTTATTCTTCTCTCCCCCTCACACTTCCCATCCTGCCCCTTTTCTAGTCTCAGGTTAGCGCTGTTAAATGAGGCTAAGGAGGTGCGAGCTGCAGGGCTGAGGGCTCTACGCTACCTGATCAGAGACAGCGCTATTCTCCAGAAGGTCCTCCGTCTTCAGGTGGACTACCTGATCGCCAGGTGAGTGCTACATCTGAGCAGTGTGTGTGTGACTTATCCTAGTGTTGAGCCCACTTAACCTTTCAACCACTGAGTGACTGAGTATGTCCTTCTCCAGGTGCATAGACATCCAGCAAAGCAATGAGGTGGAAAGAACACAGGCTCTCAGGCTGGTGCGAAAGGTGAGACACCCCAACCTCTCCCAAACTAAATTAATTTTATGCATATTTTATCATTCAGTAAGATTTTGAATTACGACCAGTTATTTGAGTGATAATGCCAGAGAAGCTGGTGTTTGGAGGATATATTGTCTGTCTGGGCTGATGAGACAGTGGATTGCGCAGTCAGATGGAACAGAGTAAATGGGCATTTCAACGTCATAGCTTTAGCCGGTGGTAACTTGTGGAATAGACACCGGCTGGAATGCGGTTTTAACCAATCAGCGTCCAGGATTAGAGCCACAATCTTTATACCATAACATTGTTGAACTTGAATACTAATTTCTTGGCTTGAAGGGCATTCCAAAGCATGCATTATTTCCCTTTAACACACAGTATATTTGCACGGTACAATTCATTTTTACATGTTTGTTTGAGCTGACTAATCAAGCAAATCTGTTTGTTTGGTTACCACGGCAACTACTGTAGCTATCTAGTAAACTTTCTATCTACTTCAGTGGATGTTGAACACATTTCTTGAACGGTAAATAAACACATTTATAGTGGCATGTGTGAAATTTTAGCCATGGTATGAAAGGGATAATCAACTCAGGGCTCTATACATTTTCTGGAAAAATAATTCCACTCCGCTACCACGTTGTGGAACACACCTTTCATGTCATTCATTTTTTTCCATAGAACGTATAGCCCCTTGTTGATGATCCCTTACTTATTTAGTCAACATCTTTCTATCGTTCCACTGGATGTCATAAGGTGAATGCACCAATTTGTAAGTCGCTCTGGATAAGAGCGTCTGCTTAATGACTTTAATGTAATGTATCACATGAGTACTACTAAGTGAGACTCTGAACTGTCCCCTCTCTGCTGCCCCCTACAGATGATCACAGTGAATGCACTGCTCTTCCCCTCGTCTGTCACCAACTCCCTCATTGCCGTGGGCAAAGATGGGCTACAGGAGCGAGACCGCATGGTGCGCGTCTGTATCGCCATCATCTGTGAACTTGGTGAGTGAGGCACCACACGTGCCCACACATGTATCTATTTGTGATCTTTTGGTTAAACCCTGTGTGTTTCCTTTGTTCTGCAGCTGTGAAAAACCCCGTGGTGGTGGCTCAGAGGAGTGGTCTCAGCACCATTCTGAAGAACGTGATCGACTGTCAGCTGAGCCGCATCAACGAGGCACTCATCACTACCATCCTACACCTCCTCAACCACCCACACACACGCCAGTATGTGCGCTCAGATGTGGAGCTCGAGGTACTGACAATACACGCTCGAGCAGCATTCATTAATAGGAATTTGATTCATTTTATTATTTTCCTCATTGAATGTGATTTTAGTTTTTCTCGTTCTGTTTTTCTTCCAGCAAATCCTGGCCCCGTACACAGACTTTCACTACAGACACAATGCAGACACATCAGAGGGGCAACTCAAGTAAGTATGGATTTTACATACAGTACCAGTCAAAAGTTTGGACACACCTACTCATTCAAGGGTTTTTATTTATTTTATTATTTTATACATTGTATAATAGTAGTGAAGACATGAAAAATATGAAATTATTAGTAGCCACCCTTTGCCATGATGACAGCTTTGTACACTCTTGGCATTCTCTCAACCAGCTTCATGAGGAATGCTTTTCCAACAGTCTTGAAGGAGTTCCCACATATGCTGAGCACTTGTTGGTTGATTTTCCTTCACTCTGCAGTCCAACTCATCCCAAACCATCTCAATTGGGTTGAGGTCAGGTGATTGTGGAGGCCAGGTCATCTGATACAGCACTCTCCTTCTTGGTCAAATAGCCCACAGCCTGGAGGTGTGTGTTGGGTCATTGTCCTATTGAAAAACAAATGATAGGCCCACTAAGCACAAACCAGATGGGATGGCGTATAGCTACAGAATGCTGTGGTATCCATGCTGGTTAAGTGTGCCTTGGATTCTAAATAAATCACAGACAGTGTCACCAGCAAAGCACCCTGACACCATCACACCTCTTCCTCCATGCTTCACGGTGGGGCCACACATGCGGAGATCATCTGTTCACCTACTTTGCGTCTCACAAAGACACGGAGGTTGGAACCAAAAATGGCAAATTTGGACTCATCAGACCAAAGGACATATTTCCACTAATGTCTAATGTCAATTGCTGGTGTTTCTTGGCCCAAGCAAGTCTCTTATTATTGGTGTGCTTTACTAGTGGTTTCTTTGCAGCAATTCGACCATCTAGGCCTGATTCACACAGTCTCTTCTGAACAGTTGATGTTGAGATGTGTCTGTTACTTGAACTCTGTGAAGCATTTGTTTGGGCTGCAATATCTGAGGCTGGTAACTAATGAACTTATCCTCTTTTTATTTATTTTATTTAACCTAGTCAGTTAAGAACAAATTATTGTTTACAATGACGACCTACCAAAATGCAAAACAGCCTACCGAAATATCAACTGGTTCAGTTTGTCTCAATTGTTGTAATTTCTGAGGCTGGTAACTAATGAACTTATCCTCTTTTTATTTATTTTATTTAACCTAGTCAGTTAAGAACAAATTATTGTTCATACAAATATTTACACATGTTAAGTTTGCTGAAAATAAACGCAGTTGACAGTTTTTTAATTTTTAATTTTACCTTTATTTTACTAGGCAAGTCAGTTAAGAACAAATTCTTATTTTCAATGACAGCCTAGGAAGAGTGGGTTAACTGCCTGTTCAGGGGCAGAACGACAGATTTATACCTTGTCAGCTCGGGGATTTGAACTTGCAACCTTCCGGTTACTAGTCCAACGCTCTAACCACTAGGCTACCCTGCTGCCCAGTGAGAGGACGTTTATTTTTTTGCTGAGTTTGTGTGTCCAAACTTTTCACTGGTGTTGTTTTTACTGTATCAATTACTTTGGGGATGTTAATCATGCATTTTGATGTCCACACCAGGGAAGACAGGGAAGCTCGTTTCCTGGCCAGTAAGATGTCCATAGTTGCTTCCTTTCGCTCCTGGTCAGGTAAACATTAATCCTTCATATTCAATAATCTGTGAGTTTGAGTGTCTATATACCCTGATAGCTTTGATAAATGTTATTAGTGATGTGGTATGAACGTGTTCTTACCTGACCCTATGCTCTCTTTCTGTCTCAATCTCACCCCAGGCATCATTAACCTGTGCAAGACAGGCAACTCTGGAATCCAGTCTCTTATTGGCCTGCTCTGTATACCAAATGTGGAAGTAAGGGTAAGCATAGCATCAAATGGACATTATCAGCATGTGACAACTGAGGTCAAAAGGAATACAGTGTCCTCAAGTTTACCTCGAGATTGCTCTATGGTTGGGCTCAAAAACACAGATAACAATGTCACTCAGTTTAATGTAGGAATAATGTAGAGCACTCCCCTAAAACATATTATTTTCCCACTCCTCATCAAAATGTTATACATTTTTAATTAGGGGATAATGGAGTCACTATTAGACTGTGAAGTAAACATGGCTCCTCTCAATCTCCCACAGAAAGGCTTGTTAGAGGTGATGTATGATATATTCCGGCTCCCCATGCCTGTTGCGACCGCAGACTTTATTGAAGCACTTATCAGTGTGGGTGGGTACAATGTCACTGTTCACGTAAATAACCCCTAACCGCCTTATCATGCATCTCATGTGCCATATATTATTGAGTCACAAGGTGTCCTTGTCTTTATACTGCCCCTTTAGACCCCAGTAGGTTCCAAGACAGTTGGAGATTATCAGACGGCTTTGTGGCTTCTGAAGCCAAATGTATCCTTCCACATCGAGCTCGGTCAAGGTGAAAAATATATTTTAAAAATCCTGAATTTCAACTCTCCTTTACACATGATTATGGGACACATTCTCTGCATAAACTCAGTGTTCTCTGTCTGCCCCCTCAGGCCTGACCTAATGGATAACTACCTGGCTTTGGTACTGTCTGCCTTCATCAAGAGTGGACTTCTTGAGGTGTGGTCATCAATGTCAGAGGATCAATAAGTTTGTGTATATTCAACCAAATAGTGCTGTTGGATATCTGTCACTACCTAAAGATCCCACACGCAAGCCACTGTTGCCTGTCGTGTAAAGCCTGTGTACCGCTCAACAGGGTCTGATTGAGGTTATCACAAGCACCGATGACAACAACGCTGTGCGAGCCATCATTCTACTGGGAGAACTGCTTCACATGGTAACTCAAGTCATTGTCCTCTAAGACGTTAACATTATGTGGGGTCAATGAACTGGACCAGAGGATATGCTCTAGCAGTTTTTGACGTTAGTTTTTAATTATTATTTTTTTGGTGTCAGTTTGTAATTTGTTTTTCATGGTTCTTGTAACTGTTTTATTTTTGTTCCCCCAGGCCAACACCATCCTCCCACACTCCCACAGCCACCACCTGCACTGCCTGCCCACACTCATCAACAAGGCTGCCTCTTTTGACATCGCCCAGGAGAAGAGACTGTGAGTTCACTATAGACAGGGACCGTTGTGAGGAATTTACTCTGTAGCAGACAGGAGCAAAGGCTGTGTGACTATAGTTACATGAAACTTCCTACACTAATCTTCATTAAACAATGAATATGCTACAGGAGAGTCCCATAAAATACTTAGGATTTTGTGTTATTGACAATGGCACGACATCTATTGTCTTTTTTCAGACGGGCGAGTGCAGCGGTCAACTACCTGAAGCGCTTCCACGAGAAGAAGAAGAAAGGACCCAAACCCAACAGCCTGTACCTGGACCACATCATCCGCAAATCAAAGGCTTCACACTACTGTAGAGACCAGCACTTTAGACCACAGAGAGATATCTTTGTCATTAAGGTACATATCAAACCATGTCCCTGTGTTGCAACAAAAGCATCTGGGATTTGCTGTGGTGGTATTTGAAATGCTGTCCTTGTTTGCATTGCAGGACACTGAGGATGCTCTCATGATGAACCTGAGAGACAGCCACATCCTGAACCACAAAGAGAACCTGGACTGGAACTGGGTTCTCATCGCAACAATACTGAAGGTGAGTGGAGCAGGACTGCAATAAATCCAAACTTATTACAGTCTCTTTTTCAGTACTGACTTTTTTTTCATGTTGCCTTTACCCATCTGCAGTGGCCCAACGTTAACCTGCGGAGCAATAAAGATGAACAAATACACAAGTAAGTAACATTACAACCACTTTTATCACCAAACAAAAGGTAACATGAAGGGAATGTGCTTGTGGTGTTTGACTCTTTTGTTGCCTTTCCTCTCTGTCTGACGCTGGGCTTCTCTCTCTGTCTGTCTGACTGACTGACGCTGGACTTCTCTGTCTGTCTGACGCTGGGCTTCTCTCTCTGTCTGACTGACGCTGGGCTTCTCTCTCTGTCTGCTGACTGACGCTGGGCTTCTCTCTCTGTCTGACTGACGCTGGGCTTCTCTCTCTGTCTGACTGACGCTGGGCTTCTCTCTCTGTCTGACTGACGCTGGGCTTCTCTCTCTGTCTGACTGCTGGGCTTCTCTCTCTGTCTGTCTGACGCTGGGCTGACTCTGTCTGACTGTCTGACGCTGGGCTTCTCTCTGTCTGACTGTCTGACGCTGGGCTTCTCTCTCTGTCTGACTGTCTGACGCTGGGCTTCTCTCTCTCTGTCTGACTGTCTGACGCTGGGCTTCTCTCTCTGTCTGACGCTGGGCTTCTCTCTCTCTGTCTGACTGCTGGGCTTCTCTCTCTGTCTGACGCTGGGCTTCTCTGTCTGACGCTGGGCTTCTCTCTCTGTCTGACTGACTGCTCTTCTCTCTCTGTCTGACTGACGCTGGGCTTCTCTCTCTGTCTGACTGACGCTGGGCTTCTCTCTCTGTCTGACTGACTGACGCTGGGCTTCTCTCTCTGTCTGACTGACTGACGCTGGGCTTCTCTCTCTGTCTGACTGACTGACGCTGGGCTTCTCTGACTGACTGACGCTGGGCTTCTCTCTCTGTCTGTCTGACGCTGGGCTTCTCTCTCTGTCTGACTGTCTGGGCTTCTCTCTCTGTCTGTCTGACGCTGGGCTTCTCTCTCTCTCTGTCTGACTGACTGACGCTGGGCTTCTCTCTCTGTCTGTCTGACTGACGCTGGGCTTCTCTCTCTGTCTGACTGTCTGACGCTTGGCTCTCTCTCTGTCTGACGCTGGGCTTCTCTCTGTCTGACTGGGCTTCTCTCTGTCTGTCTGACGCTGGGCTTCTCTCTCTGTCTGACTGTCTGACGTCTGACGCTGGACTTCTCTCTCTGTCTGACTGTCTGACGCTGGGCTTCTCTCTCTGTCTGACTGTCTGACGCTGGGCTTCTCTCTCTGTCTGACTGCTGGACTTCTCTCTCTGTCTGTCTGACGCTGGACTTCTCTCTGTCTGACGCTGGGCTTCTCTCTCTCTGTCTGTCTGTCTGACGCTGGACTCTCTGTCTGACTGTCTGACGCTGGGCTTCTCTCTCTGTCTGACTGACTGACGCTGGGCTTCTCTCTCTGTCTGACTGACTGACGCTGGGCTTCTCTCTCTGTCTGACTGACTGACGCTGGGCTTCTCTCTCTGTCTGACTGACTGACGCTGGGCTTCTCTCTCTCTGTCTGACTGACGCTGGGCTTCTCTCTCTGTCTGTCTGACGCTGGGCTTCTCTCTCTGTCTGACTGTCTGACGCTGGGCTTCTCTCTCTGTCTGACGCTGGGCTTCTCTCTCTGTCTGACGCTGGGCCTCTCTCTCTGTCTGACTGTCTGACGCTGGGCTTCTCTCTCTGTCTGACTGTCTGACGCTGGGCTTCTCTCTCTGTCTGACTGTCTGACGCTGGGCTTCTCTCTCTGTCTGACGCTGGGCTTCTCTCTCTGTCTGACGCTGGGCTTCTCTCTCTGTCTGACGCTGGGCCTCTCTCTCTGTCTGACTGTCTGACGCTGGGCTTCTCTCTCTGTCTGACTGACTGACGCTGGGCTTCTCTCTCTGTCTGACTGACTGACGCTGGGCTTCTCTCTCTGTCTGACTGACTGACGCTGGGCTTCTCTCTCTGTCTGACTGACTGACGCTGGGCTTCTCTCTCTGTCTGACTGACGCTGGGCTTCTCTCTCTGTCTGTCTGACGCTGGACTTCTCTCTCTGTCTGTCTGACGCTGGACTTCTCTCTCTGTCTGTCTGACGCTGGACTTCTCTCTCTGTCTGTCTGACGCTGGACTTCTCTCTCTGTCTGTCTGACGCTGGACTTCTCTCTCTGTCTGTCTGACGCTGGACTTCTCTCTCTGTCTGTCTGACGCTGGACTTCTCTCTCTGTCTGTCTGACGCTGGGCCTCTCTCTCTGTCTGACTGTCTGACGCTGGGCTTCTCTCTCTGTCTGACTGACTGACGCTGGACTTCTCTCTCTGTCTGACTGACTGACGCTGGGCTTCTCTCTCTGTCTGACTGACGCTGGGCTTCTCTCTCTGTCTGTCTGACGCTGGACTTCTCTCTCTGTCTGTCTGACGCTGGACTTCTCTCTCTGTCTGTCTGACGCTGGACTTCTCTCTCTGTCTGTCTGACGCTGGACTTCTCTCTCTGTCTGTCTGACGCTGGACTTCTCTCTCTGTCTGTCTGACGCTGGACTTCTCTCTCTGTCTGTCTGACGCTGGACTTCTCTCTCTGTCTGTCTGACGCTGGACTTCTCTGACTGACTGTCTGTCTGACTGACTGGACTTCTCTCTCTGTCTGACTGACTGACGCTGGACTTCTCTCTCTGTCTGTCTGACGCTGGACTTCTCTCTCTGTCTGTCTGACGCTGGACTTCTCTCTCTGTCTGTCTGACGCTGGACTTCTCTCTCTGTCTGACTGACGCTGGACTTCTCTCTCTGTCTGACTGACGCTGGACTTCTCTCTCTGTCTGACTGACGCTGGACTTCTCTCTCTGTCTGACTGACGCTGGACTTCTCTCTCTGTCTGACTGACGCTGGACTTCTCTCTCTGTCTGTCTGACTGACGCTGGACTTCTCTCTCTGTCTGTTTGACTGACGCTGGGCTTCTCTCTCTGTCTGTCTGACTGACGCTGGGCTTCTCTCTCTGTCTGACTGACTGACGCTGGGCTTCTCTGTCTGTCTGACTGACGCTGGGCTTCTCTCTCTGTCTGACTGACTGACGCTGGGCTTCTCTCTCTGTCTGACTGACTGACGCTGGGCTTCTCTCTCTGTCTGACTGACTGACGCTGGGCTTCTCTGTCTGTCTGACTGACGCTGGGCTTCTCTCTCTGTCTGACTGACGCTGGGCTTCTCTCTCTGTCTGACTGACGCTGGGCTTCTCTCTCTGTCTGACTGACGCTGGGCTTCTCTCTCTGTCTGACTGACGCTGGGCTTCTCTCTCTGTCTGACTGACTGACGCTGGGCTTCTCTCTCTGTCTGACTGACTGACGCTGGGCTTCTCTCTCTGTCTGACTGACTGACGCTGGGCTTCTCTCTCTGTCTGACTGACTGACGCTGGGCTTCTCTCTCTGTCTGACTGACTGACGCTGGGCTTCTCTCTCTGTCTGACTGACTGACGCTGGGCTTCTCTCTCTGTCTGACTGACTGACGCTGGGCTTCTCTCTCTGTCTGACTGACTGACGCTGGGCTTCTCTCTCTGTCTGACTGACTGACGCTGGGCTTCTCTCTCTGTCTGACTGACTGACGCTGGGCTTCTCTCTCTGTCTGACTGACTGACGCTGGGCTTCTCTCTCTGTCTGACTGACTGATGCTGGGCTTCTCTCTGTCTGACTGACTGACGCTGGGCTGACTGACTGACGCTGGGCTTCTCTCTCTGTCTGACTGACGCTGGGCTTCTCTCTCTGTCTGACTGACGCTGGGCTTCTCTCTCTGTCTGACTGACTGACGCTGGGCTTCTCTCTCTGTCTGACTGACTGACGCTGGGCTTCTCTCTCTGTCTGACTGACTGACGCTGGGCTTCTCTCTCTGTCTGACTGACTGACGACTGGGCTTCTCTGTCTGACTGACTGACGCTGGGCTTCTCTCTCTGTCTGACTGACTGACGCTGGGCTTCTCTCTCTGTCTGACTGTCTGACGCTGGGCTTCTCTCTCTGTCTGACTAACTGACGCTGGGCTTCTCTCTCTGTCTGACTGACTGACGCTGGGCTTCTCTCTCTGTCTGACTGACTGACGCTGGACTTCTCTCTCTGTCTGTCTGTCTGACGCTGGGCTTCTCTCTCTGTCTGTCTGACGCTGGGCTTCTCTCTCTGTCTGTCTGACGCTGGGCTTCTCTCTCTGTCTGTCTGACTGTCTGATGCTGGGCTTCTCTCTGTCTGACTGTCTGACGCTGGGCTTCTCTCTCTGTCTGACTGACTGACGCTGGGCTTCTCTCTCTGTCTGTCTGACTGACGCTGGGCTTCTCTCTCTGTCTGTCTGACTGACGCTGGGCTTCTCTCTCTGTCTGTCTGACTGACGCTGGGCTTCTCTCTCTGTCTGTCTGACTGACGCTGGACTTCTCTGTCTGTCTGATGCTGGGCTTCTCTCTCTCTGTCTAACGCTGGGCTTCTCTCTTTCTCTGTCTGACTGACTGATGCTGGGCTTCTCTCTCTGTCTGTCTGACTGACGCTGGGCTTCTCTGTCTGTCTGTCTGACTGATGCTGGGCTTCTCTCTCTGTCTGTCTGACTGACGCTGGGCTTCTCTTTCTGTCTGTCTGTCTGACTGACTGATGCTGGGCTTCTCTCTCTCTCTGACTGACTGACGTTGGGCTTCTCTCTCTGCAGGTTTGTGCGCAGGCTGCTGTTCTTCTATAAGCCCAGCAGTAAGCTCTATGCCAGCCTGGAGCTGGACCACAGCAAAGCCAGGCAGCTCACTGTGGTGGGATGCCAATTCATTGAGTTCCTCCTGGAGTCTGACGAGGTGAGAGGGTTTACTATGAGGTAAAACTCTGATAGACTACTGATATTTACAAACAGCAGTAGAGAATTTCACTATGCAGGCCTATTAGCCTATTAATGAACAATAAAAATAAAATAAAACGTTTTAAACAACTTCTGATTGTAAACTCTTTTGATAATCAAATAATGACATGACCTTACTTTGACCTCTCTCACCATGTCCAACATTACCTGAACATTACGTTTCTGTGTGTCAGGATGGGCAGGTGTACCTGGAGGACCTGGTGAAGGACATAGTCCAATGGCTCTCCTCTTCCTCGGGGCTGAAGCCTGACCGCAGTCTCCAGAGCAATGGGCTGCTCACCACCCTCAGCCAGCACTACTTCCTGTTCCTGGGCACTCTTTCCTCACACCCGCACGGCGTCAAGATGCTGGAGAAGTGCAGTGTCTTCCAGTGGTCAGTCACTCAATGTCCATTAGTGTGTTATCTGGGTGTTTTCTTCCGGGTGTTTTTTTTTCTCTCTTGGGAGATCCCTAGTACCTTCAACAGGCCCATCTTTAGAGGTGCCTGGTGTCGTTGTAAGCTACTGCAGAGCATTTCCTTTGTCCTCTTTCACTCTCACTTCATCTTCACTCAAGTCACTGTGTTGTTGTGCGTACGGTACTTGAGCAGTGCATTGACCCTGTGCTCTCCGACTAGCCTGTTGAACATCTGTACACTGAAGAATCAGGACCACCTGCTGAAGCTCACTGTGTCCACACTGGACTACAGCCGTGACGGGCTGTCCAGGGTCATCCTGTCCAAGATCCTCACCGCTGCCACTGACGTAAGAACACCACCTCCTGCACTGAGAACGCACAGATGTAATTCACACAATAATTGATCAATCTTGGTTTCATAGAGAGGGCGGAGGAGCTTGCACAAGTTTTTGGAAAGAAACTACCTGTATTTCATTTGTTTATTGTGATGTGCAATTTGGTTTGTTGTGCTTTAAACGGAGCGTATGTGTTAGGGTTTCAGAATGACAGTAACTCCATAACAACATCGCAAGACTTTCGGGAACACCCGTGAACCAGACCAAACGGACCAGGCCGGGGTTTGGGGTTTGAGAAGTCAATGAGAGTAGTGAACAATTCTTCCTTAGTTGTTCATTAAACCTCAATCTAAAAGGCAGAATGTAGATTCGAGCCAAAGTTTGTAGTAGTTCACGAGTAACCTCGTTGAAAGTGGCAAACCGACACGTTAGAATCTTCGTCAAAAACAATTTAACATCAAAGGAGTGCCGTTGATTTTGACGGTCTGCACATGCACAGTACGGAGTGAGGTGACCGTTGCACCCGACGGCGTGTTTCTACTCGTGAGCCTAGCTAGCCAACGTCGCCATGACATGTGCTACAAGTGTGATAGGGGGTGATTTCTATTGGATAAAACTGCTTCTTCAATCTTCATACTGTCTTTGTCTCTAGCCTGTCCTCTTCTACCGTCTGTTTGTGTACCACAGAACTGCAGGCTGTATGCCACTAAACACCTGCGGGTGCTGCTGCGTGCCAACGTGGAGTTCTTCAGTAATTGGGGCATCGAGCTCCTGGTCACCCAGCTCCACGACCGCAACAAGACCATCTCCATGGAGGCCCTGGACATACTGGATGAGGCCTGCGAGGACAAGGTGAGGAATGAGGCGTCTGAGTTTTTGTTGCGGTGTCTTGCTATGTCATCCCTGGTCACTGCTGTACCTTACGGTCTGTAATTTAGTTTTAATCCAGTAGTTTTTGACTCCAGTAGTGTATTAGCTGAGATGTATTTTCTTTTCCTCCAGGCAAACCTCCATGCTCTGATCCAGATGAAGCCAGCTCTCACACACCTGGGGGACAAGGGTGTCCTGCTGCTGCTACGGTAAGCTGCTGGGAGAAAACTCCGCTCTTATTTGTAGTCTGTATTAGGTCCTTTTGTCTCTAACCTCTGTCATTTTTTTCTCCAGGTTCTTGTCCATTCCAAAGGGCTTCTCCTACCTCAATGAGAGGGGCTACGTCACCAAGCAGCTAGAGAAATGGCAGAAGGTACATTCATACTCAAGCAAACAATGTAATAAATTATGAGTGTCATCTTTTGGCTGTCGCATGAGCGCATAAAAAAACTGGTCGAGTTTTTATGTCATCGTATGTTTTGTAGGAGTATAACCTGAAATATGTGGACATGATAGAGGAGCAGCTGAACGAGGCTCTCACCACGTACCGTAAACCTGTCGACGGAGACAACTATGTACGTCGAAGCAACCAAAGGTTACAGAGGCCAAATGTTTATCTTCCTGTGCATCTGTATAGCCAGCTTGTCCATGACAAGACAGGCTGCCATCTACTGGAAGTCCAGGTAACTGCAGCTAGTTGAACCACCCACTATTACACTGGTCAAGTATCAATTAGGCCTACAGGCATAATGCATTTACCATTTTCGTTTCTTACTTTCTCTTTAGAATGTGGTTCCTGACCTAAGCTACACTGTTCGCTCCCCAATGCTGGACAAGTGGGAGGGCATTAAACAGCTTAAGGCAGCACTTTGGGCCTTGGTCAGTATAATTAAGAATGACTAACTACCACATCTATTCTAATTCGAGGATTTTCCCAATTATGTGCCAATTATTGACATGATTCACCCATGAAATCGTTTTCCTAATAACATGAGAGTTAATGTTGTTTGTTTCCAGGGTAACATAGGGTCGTCAAACTGGGGGTTGAACCTCCTGCAAGAGGAAGGGGTGATCCCTGACATAGTGGTTCTGGCTCTGCACTGTGAGGTTCTCTCCGTCAGAGGGTAAGACGTATTCATGTTTGAAACTCTCATATTGAAGGTGCTTCTAGTGAAGCAACATGCTTGTGCTGTCCCATAAGATTACTATATCTCTGTCCAGGACCTTTCTGTAATGTCTGACTCTGTGTAGGACGTGTCTGTACGTGTTGGGGCTGATCTCGAAGACTCGTCAGGGTTGTGACATGCTGAAGCAGCACGGCTGGGACGCTGTGAGACATAGCCGCCGGACGTTATGGCCCGTTGTCCCTGATGACATGGAGCCCCACCCCAACCCCCCCAGCCTGCTGTCCTCAGTCCCCTCCAGCCTCAGCCTCGCCTCTGACTCCACCAGCTCCATGCACAACAGTGAGAGTGACTCCACACAACCCAGTAAGTCTCTAGTCGTCATTGTGCAACTAGTTATAATTTATTTTTAACTGGTACAGTATCTCCAAATGTTTACACCAAACTACCAAGTACATTTGATTTATAATATATATCCTTATTATTTTAATAAATACTTTCTTAACCAACAATGCAGTTAAGAAAAAAGTGTTAACGTCTTGGAAGCGTTTCACAGTAAGGCCTACCCCTGTTATATTTGGTGCATGTGACAAAAACAATTTGTTTTGATTAACCGTGAAAGGTCACTTCCAGGTATGTACATCATGGACGATGAGAGGCTGGAGAACTGTGACCTGTCGGACGATCCTCCTATGTACATGAGACCCAAGTACAAAGACCGCAGCCCCTTCAATCTCCTGGCCTCCAGCCGCTTCCGTAACCGCCTCCTCCACTCCCTGTCGCTATCTGGGAAGAAGCTCCGCAGCAACAGCGACCCCAAAGGCATTCCCAGGGGCCGCGGAGGAGGGGTAGAGGGGGAACAGGGGCGCAAACGCACCGTCACCGAGCCCAGCTACACCTTTGGATCTTCAGACATCTTTCCAATCTATAACGACGGCCACCTGCCCAAAAGCCCTTCTGTCAACCTAGAAACTTCCTTTGTGGGCAGCAAGGCATCTGAGAACCGGGGCAGCACCCCCAGCTTTGGGGAGGGGGAGGGGAGGTTGCCAGGCCGGTCAGTGGGGGTAGGAAGGTCAGGGGTGGGTGAGAACCAGAGCGAACAGGCTAGCCGGGAGCGCCTGGCTGGGTATGGCCCGTCCGGAGGAGGCGGGGGGACTCAGTTTAAATCGCGCAGTCAGAGCTTCAACACGGACACGACCACCAGCGGCATCAGCTCTATGAGCTCCAGCCCCTCCAGGGAGACCCTGCCCTCCACCATCGACACGGACGGTGTCAGCATCAACAGTGTGATCAGCGCCCAAACCATCCAGACCCTGACCTCCCTCACCCCCCAGCCCCACACCGCCCACCTCTCCTCCCTGTCTAAATCCAGCTCTGCCTCCCTGGTGCCCCCCGGCTCCTCCCACACCCTTCCTCGCCGCGCCCAGTCCCTCAAGTCGCCCTCGTTGACCACCCTGAGCGGCCTAACGGACTGCAGCCTCATGTACTCCAACTCCAGGGACGCGCTGGGCTACGCCACGCTGAAGTACGCAAGTTGTCGTGACACGTACGCCAGTCAGCGTGATGCGCTGGGCTACGCTACGCTGAAGAGGCTTCAGCAGCAGAGGATCCACTCATCCCTGTCCCACAGCGAGGCTCTGGCTTCCCCAGCCAAAGACATGCTCTTCACCGATACCATCAACATGAAGACTGGCAGCCTGGACTCCAGACTCACCCCAAGGAGGTAACAGACACGCACATACACATAAATCAGGGATGCAAACTAGTCACCTTTTGGCGAAATTTGCTGTTTTGAATCCAAAATAAGTGACCTAAGTGATTCATGTAGATCCGATGAGAAAAGTTTGGATGGAGGGAGGTTTGGATCACTACTGGCTGTAAGAGAATGAGTAATGCGCGCTTGGAGCAATACTGGCTGCTGTATCTAAGGCTCAACCAGTCGTTTACATAACAACAGAATGCAGCGCAGTATGTGACTGAAGAAAGAAGAGACAACCAACTTACTAGTTACAGCATCAGCTCACACTCTCTGGAAAGGCAGCTTGCCAGTTACAGCAGCGATAACAAAGAGGTAATGTTAGGTGAGGAGCCTGACCACGGAGACGGGGGTGAGAAGGTGCTGAAGTGTACTGAGCTGAGCTGAGCTGTAGCCGAAAAACTACTGGCATTTCGAAAGTTTGAAGTGAAGGAGAAAGTGTGATGAAACAAGTGTTACCATTGTTAGGTATCTTCTTAGCTGGATCGAATTCTCAGTAGCTAGCCAGAGAAATGTTGAGCAACATTAGCCAACTTATCTGATCAAGTAATTGAGTTTATGGTGTGAAAATTAGCTTGCCAATAAAGTCCGCCAGCTAATGTTACAACGTTATGAGCTAACATTAGTAACCTAACCAATTCACTATAATATTAATTGGTATACGACTCCTTACCGTTCCTTAAGTTATAACGCGTTAGTTGCTTACTGGATCCTGGCAATCTGTGTGAAATGCTAACGAACTAACCACCATCTGTTAAAACTAGCGGCACCCCTCGACAACATTCCGCAAATTCAATGATTATTATTTTTCATACATTAACAAGTGCAAATACACCAAATGAAAGATAAACTTCTTGTTAATCTACCCATCGTTTACGATTTCAAAAAGGCTTTACAGCGAAAGCACAACATATGATTATGTTAGGTCAGAGCCAAGTCACAAAAACACACACAGCCATTTTGCCAGCCAAAGAGAGGAGTCACAAAAAGCAGAAATATAGATCAAATTAATCACTAACCTTTGATGATCTTCAACAGATGACACTCATAGGACACAATACATGTATGTTTTGTTCGAAAAAGTGCATATTTATATCCAAAAATCGCAGTTTACATTGGCGTGTTACGTTAAGTAATGTTTTGCTTCCAAAACATCCGGTGATTTTGCAGAGAGCCACATCAATTTAGAGAAATACTCATAATAAACATTGATAAAAGATACAAGTGTTATTCACAGAATTAAAGATATACTTATCTTTTTACTGGGATGGAGTAGCAAGCAGTTTACTCTGGGCACACTTTTCATCCAAACGTGAAAATGCTGCCCCCTATCCCAAACAGGTTTTAACAAATGTTTCCCCTCTACGGTATGTGGTTAATTTTCCGAATGAGAGAATTAGGTGAAAACAAGCAACTCCTCATTTAACAATTGGATTCAGGAATTAAGTGTAGCTGGAGCTGGAACTGGCTTAAGCTGGATGCCACTATAGAGGTGAAAGGAACACCACACACTTTCCCTCTTTTACACTTTTGCTTGCACATTGTAGAACAGATGTTAACAGACAGAAAGTGTACAATGTGATAATGTGCACTGTAGCCCAAATATATTGTTTTTGTTGTGTTGAACTTGACAGTTACACGTGTGAGTGAGGGGGAAATAAACTTTTTTTTACTCAGTGAACATTATTTTGCACACATGTAGCCTTGTGTCCTTGATTGATGTCTATAGTGGCCTGTTTGTTTCATTCTATTTCTACTTTAAGATGTATTTTTTTCCAATATAAGTGCAATATTTACAGTTTAAGTCTGAAGTTTACATGCACCTTAGCCAAATACATTTAAACTCAGTTTTTCATAATTTCTGACATTTAATCCTAGTAAAAATTCCTAGTCTTAGGTCAGTTAGGATCACCACTTTATTTTAAGAATGTGAAATATCAGAATAATAGTAAAGTGATTTATTTAAGCGTTTATTTCTTTCATCACATTCCCAGTGGGTCAGAAGTTTACATACACTCAATTAGTATTTGGTAGCATTGCCTTTTAAATTGTTTAACTTGGGTCAAACGTTTTGGGTAGCCTTCCACAAGCTTCCCACAATAACTTGGGTGAATTTTGACCCATTCCTCCTGAGAGAGCTGGTGTAACTGAGTCAGGTTTGTAGGCCTCCTTGCTCGCACACGCTTTTTCAGTTCTGCCCACAAATTGTCTATAGGATTGAGGTCAGAGCTTTATGATGGCCATTCCAATACTTTGACTTTGTTGTCCTTAAGCCATTTTGCCACAACTTTGGAAGTATGTTTGGGGTCATTGTCCATTTGGACCCATTTGCGACCAAGCTTTAACTTCCTGACTGATGTCTTGAGATGTTGTTTCAATATAGCCACATAATTTTACTTCCTCATGAAGCCATCTATTTTGTGAAGTGCACCAGTCCCTCCTGCAGCAAAGCACCCCCACAACATGATGGTGCCAACAAGACATTTGTGGTGGTTGAAAAAACGTGTTATAATGACTCCAACCAAAGTGTATGCCAACTTCTGCGTTCACAAGCGTTCTATTATAAAGGCTGTCATGGCTAACTGCAATATTACTGTATTGTTTTTTTTTTCTCAAGACTTAAGTGTCATTTGCAGTAAAGTCTAGGCAACAAATAACATTGGATTGCTTTCTTTACATTTTTTGCCTTTGAGTTAGGTTCATATTAACCACTTTTATTTTACACACAGAGACTGATCATGTAGATTATATTCTTTGTTGTTTAATTAGTTAACCTGCATTTCCTTCTAGAAGGGATTCTTTTGCATGATTCAGTGTTTTTTAAGTGTCACCTTTTTGGGCTCTCAGTAGTTTGCATCCCTGATACATACACCTACACACATTCAAACATATGCCTCCAATCACTCAGTCCCCCCTCGACTTGTCCACACACACACTCCTCTAGGAACTATTTTCCTAGAATCTCCCACGACTAATACTATTTCTCGGAAATACTCCCGTCTCCCTCATGAAAAGATCAACAGTTTGACCTCTGCTCTGGCTTGAATGGATGTTCCAATTACTTCGGGAATTTGATGAAATGTACCAGGAACTTTGTTGAAACCAAAACATTGAGTAATTCCACTTGTAACTATTACAACATTTTTTTTCTCTGAAATACTCCCGTCTCCCTCATGACAAGATCAACAGTTTGACCTCTGCTCTGCCTTGAATGAATGTTCCAATTACTTCTGGAATTTGCTGAAATGTACCAGGAACTTTGTTGAAACCGAAACAATGAGTAATTCCACTTGTAACTATTACAACATTTTTTTGTCGTCCACTTCCTCAGTAGACTTATCCTTACCAGGATCATGTTCTTAAACAACAGTATCTGAATCATGTTAAACAACTGTATCTGATGACAGATCTTCGGTAAAGTCGTGTCTCTTCAGCCTTCAGCAGCCCTCCCTCAATGGGAGTAACATGCTGTGTGTGTGCTGTTTCTGATGGTCCCTTTTTCAGTAGGTGCTCAGTAAAAAGGTTTGGCTGTTTGGGTCACGGTGGGCCAGCTGGGTCCAGTCGCAGGCCTGTCAGAGCCCTCTTTCCACGGTGCGTGGACAGACATCTTAACAGGCGCTAGCTCACCCTCCCCCTCCCTCCCTCTCCCCCTCCTCTATTGGATGTTCCTTATTTGACACCATAGAGGAGGAGCTAAGCTGCAACACCCCCGTCCCCCACATCCACCCTTGGCATCAACGTTATTTTGCCCCTTCTATGGTAGCAAAATTCCAGTAACTTCTCCAAAATTCACAGCTTTTCCAGAAATCCTGTTAATTTTGAGTTTGGGTTTATTTTATTTTTACAGGGACATTATTCAACGTTTCAGTAAAGGTGCAGGTTTTAGCCAGCCGGCTAATTTTCAACCACAGTCCCTGGGCAAGTTATTAAAAACAATTACAATATAGACAATAGCAACATAGGACAAGCAAGACATAGCATACAGACAGAGCAACATAGACAAGCAAGACATAGCAACAGACATAGCAACATAGACAAGCAAGAACAACACAGCAACATAGAACAAAAAGCAGCAAGACAAAATTCATTAAAGCAACAAAGTGTTTCCACACCTCACAAGCTACAGACAACAGACAACATGGAAAGCGGCAACATTTTGGGGAAGTTACAGAAATGTTGTAAACCTAGGCCCTTCTGAGCCCTGCTGTGGTCATTTGAGTCGACGTGACTCCACTGTTCCTACATCCTAAATGTTCATCTATATTATGGTGTGGGAAGTCTAGCCCTCCTTTTTTCCTGACCCGTGTCCCTGACTGAGGCAACCAACTGCTGATTGCATGTAGAAAGTCGAGTCAAACCTACCTCATGTTTGCATTGTTCTATAAGTATAGTCTTGTCTCTTTTACTCAGTATTGATCTCTCTTTCTCCCCACCCCATCACACTACCTGCCCTGCCTCCTAACTCACTGTATCTCTCGCCATCTCTAGGTTCCTGAAGGCTCTGAGTTTTGCCTCTCTGGATAAGGAGGATCTGCTGAGCCCCATCAGCCAGACCACTCTGCAGCGGTCCTCCTCAGTGAGATCCATGGTGTCCAGTGCCACCTATGGCAGCTCTGATGACTTCATCGGCCTGGCGCTGCCCGTGGACATCAACAACATGTTCCAGGTAGTGACCATCGTTTTACCCCTCACTCTGAACCCAGACGCACTGAGCCCTCTGGCCCACTCCACTCCCCATCTCATCTGCCCACTGACCTATCAATTTAACTTGTGCTCTAAATATTTTACCAAAGAAATTGAGGTTGTTTATATATTTAAGGATAAAGCTGTGAGTGTTGCTAACTGTAGCATTATTTTTTTTAGATAAAAGAAACACCATATTTCCTGAAGAGAACCAGCCCGCCCTCTGAGGACAGATCTGCCAAATTCTTCTCTGGAGACTCTGATGGTAAGAAATACCCCAGGGTCAACACAATCCTTCAGTAAGGATTTGTATAGCACAGAGCTTAAGGGGGGGTGGATCATGGCTCTGCTTGAGATAAGAGGCCCGCTCAGGACCAACAGGCTTGAATAAAAAGAGGTAAATGTATGATCGTGTGTGTGTGTGTGTGTGTGTGCTCCTACCCCCAGGTCCCAGCCCTCACTCCCGGCATGCTGTGCTCCGCTCCCAGCTGAGCATCACAGAGCTGATGGGGGTGAGCCGTGCAGAGCAGCAGCAGCTACTGGGCTCAGAGGAGACTGGTCTACAGGAACACAACTCACGTTCAGTGTGTATATAGAACACATATGTCAGACAATCCGGCCCGCGAGATGAATGATCTTGATTTATTATTAGAACGTCAATTGTCTTACTGACACATTTGAATGTAGAGAAAGGCTGTGATGAGTTCCTGAGGCCCATTGTTTTGTTTTTTGGGGGGCAGGGGGACTAACAGATGCATATCTGTATTCCCAGTCTTGTGAAACCATAGATGCCTCTACTGCACTGGGTTGACTGTGCTTGGCTTCAGCGCATCCAACAGCCACCCAGGTCAGCTGCAGATACATTATATTTATACTGAACAAAAATGTCAACACAACATGTAAAGTGTTGGTCCCATGTTTCATGAGCTGAAATAAGTTCCCATAAATGTTCCATACAAGCTTATCTCTCTCAAATCTTGTGCACAAATTTGTTTACATACCTGTTAGTGAGCATTTCTCCTTTGCCAAGATAATCGATCCGCCTGACAGGTGTGGCATATCAAGAAGCTGATTAAACAGCATGAACATTACACAGGTGCCCTTTAGGCTGGGAACATTAAAAGGCTACTCTAAAATGTGCAGTTTTGTCACACCACACAATGCCGCAGATACACTTGGCATGCACAATGAACACAATTGCATTTTATCGATGACAATTTGAATGTAGAGAAAGGCTGTGATGAGTTCCTGAGGCCCATTGTTTTGTTTTTTGGGGGGCAGGGGGACTAACAGATGCATATCTGTATTCCCAGTCTTGTGAAAACCATAGATTAGGGTTTATTGAAATACACTTATTTGACTTATTTCCTCATATGAACTGTAACTCAGAAAAGATCATTGAAGTTGTTGTATGTTGCGTTTTATATTTTTGTTCAGTGTGTATATAGAACATTGTGCTGTTTTATCAATTATTTTTACATTACATTATATTAGCAGTCTGCGACCAATAAACAACTTAATTGAATTCTCCTTTCTCCCTCAGACTTGACGGAGGACCACCCTTTCTCAGAGTGGTGCAGTCCGCCTGTGCAGAATCACCTGGAGGTCATGGCCCAAAGCAAAGTGTCAGGGCTGTCTGGGTGCAGTGATGTTATGTCCCAGGGCTCCCCAGGAAGAACCCGCAGCACTGAACTGGTTTTGGGTAAGTGTTTTAAAAATATATATTTTCTCTCATACAATGCTTTTCTCACAAGTGAAAGGTTATTTTGTTTGTTCAAGAGGAATGGACTAAACCTCCTGGCTATCTGTGGTCTCTCTCCCCCCTCAGGAGTGAAGTCCATCCCAGAGGATGCACCGGCCGGCAGGGTTCTCCTCAGGAAGGAGGTCCTGCGTCTGGTGGTCAACCTCAGCTCCTCTGTCGGGACCAAAGGCCACGAGACTAACCTGCTAACGTAAGACACACACACACATTCCTTTCACAACACACACTCAAACCCGAGGTTGATATCCCTGTTTCTTTTGTCTTGACAGGATCAAGGAGAAGTTCCCCTATGCGTTCGATGACATTTGTCTCTACTCTGAGGTGTCCTACCTGCTGGCCCACTGCATGTTTCGTCTGTCGGCACGCCGCTTCATCCAGGAGCTCTTCCAGGACGTGCCATTTATCCCGGTAAACGCACACATTCATAACAATACATGTTGACTGGCTTCTATTGACCTCTGTCTCTTCCTCAGATGTACAAAGAGGCAGAGAGCATCCTCTCCATGCCGCCAAAGAACGGATCGACTGACCCTCCTGCTGAGCCTTGAGTCATCCTGTGTTTCTTCCCTTCCCTCTTGCAGCCAGTCAAACCCTGAGTCACACCCCCCCAGTCAAAACCTGAGTCACCACTACTGATCTACTAGTCACACACCCCCCCCCCAGTCAAACATAGTCACCACTACTGCTCTTCCAGTCACATACCCCCCCCTTAACTTTCAGTCAAACCCCACCCCCGACTTGAGTCAACACTAACCACTGAAACACCCCCACATCCTCCCTTAATTATCCATACCAGAGTGTGTCCTCCTAGGATTGGGACACAAATGGAGAGAAGAGAAACTAGAGGGAAGAAATATGTTCTTCCTATTGACTTTAAGATCTGATGGATGGATAACACAGGATGAACAAACACATGTTTTATCTGACCAAATGAGCAAGCTGTGTTTAAATTTTAAAAAATAAAGTGTAAAAAAATAATAATTTAAAGTTCATATTTGGAAATTCATCACCAACAGAACTTGGACCACAATCAAATCCAAAATGGCATAATACAAACATGTAGAACGGTCCATCATTTCTGAGGGCTTCTTCAGTTTTTCTAAGTATATGACTGCAGCCCAACCACTTATATGAAATAACTTAACATGTTGTTTTTAGCTCAGCTTCTCCAAAAGTGGATCCACTGACTTTGACTAAAACACTGAAGAGGACGGGTTCCTCTGCATGACACTAAAACCTCTCCGCATCTGGAGAGATCTGGAGACCATGACATTGTGAATATCCATATGTCTATTTATTGTACCAGAACAAAGAACAGTGAAGGAGAATAGTGCTGAAAAGGCTTTTGGTATCGCTCTATTGAATGACTGCAGATACAGGTAGGCTAGATGATCAGTCACTGATGCAGTTTGGTTGTTGTATGTTTTGTTGACATGTGCTGCAGAGGAAACATTCCTCCTTGCCCCTTGCTGGATGTTGTTGTTGTTTGTCTATGTTTTTAAGCATTCATGCCAAGAACTGAATAACTACATATAGGAGTGAAATCTACCAAATTATTGCCATTGAACATCGGTCTGTGTGTTTCAGCACAGAGGAGTTATTTACGCTCAGTTATTGAACTGATGTTTGAAACCAAGGCTGCATGCATTATTGTTTATTACCTAGCTAAACCCTAAAAGTAAAAGCACAGGGTTAGGACATTAGATTTGGTTCTCATCAAGGTGAAAGAAGACACATGTATGTGACTATACGGTAGTGTTGATGTAGTCATGTTATCACATGCTAGACTGCTCCTTTTTCTGCCGTGGAATTCCCTAGAACATGGTCCAGGACAACAGTCACTACTTGATGGCCAGGGATGAAATTCTGCTTCAGTATTGGGCAGAAGTAATTTGCCATTCCAGTCAGTTGCCATTCCTTGGGAGATGCTGTCTGCTTGTCCTCATTCCGGTAAAACTGGAGAATAATGAAACTGGAGCAAACATCTTAAAGTGGAGAGCAGGGCCTGCCTGAACATGTGCAATAACAACACTCGTTTCATTTGAAAACCCTTCCAATGACAGCCACTTCCATTATCCAGAAATCTATCTACATGTTTGTGAAATTCTGATGGTTTAAAACATTTCAATATGGGATTGTACTGGTGTTTTTTGCTATGCAAGATGAGTAATGGGGCTTTTTTTCAGCTTTTTTAAACATTTTGTTTAGGCAGCTGAAATGACATTGCCTTATTTTTCGGAATGCTCTGACATATATGAGACAATACTTTTTTACTTGTAATATAAATTAAAAGTAAATAATTCTGGCCCTAATTATAGCTGAATTAATTGATGAATAGGTTGTGAAAATGATAAGCAACCAATGTTAAGGCCACAATCTACCTATGCCTGTTGTAGAGAGAAGAGCCTGTCAAAAGCACCTGCTTGGTTTTAGAGTGCTGAGGTTGAGCTTGGGTGGTTTGGGAATTAGATGTTGTGTTGTTTAGTAACTGTTTTAAAGTAATGGTGGTTACCATTGTGTTAATTTCCAACCTGCCTTGAACATTCACTTTGACTGACGATGCTACTTCTATTGCTGCACTGTTTGTGCTGATTCATTCAACAACAACATGCACTTATGACTGACTCAATGGAAATGTTTAGTCCTACTGTTTATGATGGCCTTGGTTAGTTAAGTGATGAAGTGGTTAGAGAAATGGACATGGTGAAAAGAGGTTTTGGGTGCAGTTCAATTGCACTGAGCAATCAACATTCCTCTGTATAAATGCATTGTGTTGAAAACATAAGTCCTCTGCAAGTGGAGAATTCTATAGTTGCAGTACAATGTGCATGTTTGATCACTATTCTAAATTAAAAAGAAATGGGGACATTTTAATTTAGCAGATTCCTCTATTCCTTCGTAGATCTTCCTTTTGTATTCAACTAACTGCAAATTCTAAATAAATCAAATGTTACATTTCATAGCAGGTTTTAACATTATACTGATGTTTCAGATAGATGTTGAATAAGGTCAGTTATTTGGGAACATAGTTGTACAAGTTCTGTTATGGACCAAAAAGCCAAACTGACTTAACTAGTTGGAATTGTTCTCTAGCAATTAGAACAAGAAGTAACAACCTCAAATATTTAACTGCCATGTGCATTGAGACATTTGAAAAAATGTGCCCCTTGTTCTTTAAAGCTCTTTTTCTGAGCTTCTCTAAAGCACTGTATGGAGATCTGAAAACAAATCCTTTTATATACCTGTACTGTTTAGGAACAAAGAGACAAAGATACATGTTTTCTCTTGAGGAAAGATATAACACTTAAGAAGCTGTATGACTTTTTTTGACCAATTTGTGGTTTCTATGTTTTTGGCATTATATGGGCCATTAGAATAAATCTTAAGGGATGCATATTGATAATAAAAACAGACATCAACTGCTCACTTATGTCACTATTTTTGTGTATATGTGTCTATGATGGATTGTCCAAAAACAGTATTCAATCCAAAACCATAAACTAGTTTTCCATCCAATTGGTGAGATTTTCATGCAAATATTCAAAGATTGCATCATTAACAAGAAGCAATAAAACTGCCCTTCTTTAGACTAGTTGAGTATCTGGAGCATCAGCATTTGTGGGTTCGATTACAAACTCAAAATGGACAGAAACAAAGCCTTTCTTCTGAAACTCGTCAGCCTATTCTTGGTTTGTGAAATGAAGGCTATTCCATGCGAGAAATTTCCAAGAAACTGAAGATCTCGTACAATGCTGTGTAATACTCCCTTCACAGAACAACGCAAACTGGCTCTAACCTGAATAGAAAGAGTGGGAGGCCCCCAGTGCACAACTGTGCAAAGGGGACAGGTGCATTAGAGTACCAAGTTTAAGAAACAGACTCCTCACAAGTCCTCAACTGGCAGCTTCATTAAATAGTACCCGCAAAACACCAGTCTCAACGTCAACAGTGAAGATTCGACTCCGGGATGCTGGCATTCTAGTCAGAGTTCCTCTGTCTAGTGTCTATTCTTTTGCCCATCTTAATCTTAAACTTCAAACAGGATGCTCACACCACAAGGCATACAGTAATATCAGTGACATAGCTATTTGTGTTTTGCTGTTAAGCTTATAAAATGTCAAAATTCTGTAATTGTGTCACGCTTTACCAACCGTAGCTAGCTAAAATAGGACGGTGGTGAAAATAGGACAAAGTGGGACATTCTTCTAGGCTTTTCCAATGAAGGAAGGATATCCAGTTTACATTAGGGACCACCTGTATGTATGATAGGCAGGACTCTGGTTCTTGTAGTACTGTTATCCTGTTAATTTTGGACAAAAATGGCACCTAGCAGAACTATAGTAAGGTGAATTCAGGAAAAAAAGAGGGACACTGCATTTCCGTCTTCTGTAACCTCTCGACAACTATCCAACATAGTACAACACATGATACATTTCTGAAATCCTCAAGAGCTTTCATAATCACACAAAATATAATTGGGTTAAAATGAAAACTACAATACCTTGAGAAATTATTTACACCCCTCAACTTACCATTTTGTTGTGTTACAGGCTGAATTAAACACACAACACCCCACAATGTCAGAGGAATTATGTTTCTCGAACTTGTAAAAATTAATAATGTAAAGCTGAAATGTATTGAGTCAATAAGTATTCAACCCATTTATGGCATGCCTAAATAAGTTCAGGAGTAAAATGTGCATAACAAGTTACAAGTTGCATGGACTGTGTGCAATAGTTTCTCACAATTGTTTAATGACTGCCTCATCTCTGTACCCCACACATACAATTGTTGGTGAGGTCCCTCGGGGAGATTTTACAATGCCTAGCACATAAGGGCACCTATTGGTAGTAAAAAACAGACCTTCAATATCTCTTTGAGCATGGGTTAGTTATTAATTACACTTTGGATGGTGTATCAAAGCACCCAATCACTACAAAGAGATACAGGCGTCCTTCCTAACTTAGTTGCCGGAGAGGAAGGAAACCGCTGAGGGATTTCACCATGTGGCCAATGGTGACTTTAAAAACAGTTTGAGTTTAATGGCTGTGAGAAGAGAAAACTGAGGATGGCACAACATTGTAGTTACTCCACAATACTAACCTAATAAATAACATGCATCCTGTTTGCAACAAGGCACTATAGTAGACTTTTGTTTGACTTCAATGCAGCTTTTGACATGATCTATCATGCAGGTACAGGACAGCAGGCAGGCAGGCTCAGGTTTGTAATCAGGTCAGAGTCAGGCAGATACATGACGGCAGGCAGGCTCGGGATCATGAACCGGGAAAAACTCGGAAACAGAACTTAACAGGAACACGGGAAGGCACGCTGGTAAGACAAGACGAACTGGCAACAGACAAAAAACAGGTATAATGGGGATAATGGGGCCAGATGTGCAACACCTGGAGGGGGCGGAGACAAGCACAAAGACAGGTGAAACAGATCAGGGTGTGACAGTATCATAGTTCTCTGATGGAAAAACATATGCGGCATTGCACCCCCCTGCTCTATTTAATGGAAGCCTCTCCAACAATCCAGGTAGAATCAGGAATTCTAGGCCCCTTTTTCAAACTTTGCTAATGACATGCCTTGGCTTTGAGTAAAGCCAGTGTGTGCGTGCGTGCGTGCGTGCGTGCGTGCGTGCGTGCGTGTGTGTGTGTGTATGTATGTATGTATGTATGTATGTATGTATGTATGTATGTATGTATGTATGTATGTATGTATGTATGTATGTATGTATGTATGTATGTGGATGATTTAACACTATACACATCAACTACTACAGCGAATTAAATCCCTGCAACACTTAAAAGTATTTAGGAAAAACTGCAGCTCTAAAACTGAAAGCATTAACCCTAAACCTCAACTAAATATTGTACAATGCACACACAGTCATCCCTAATGCCTCTGGCCTGGCAGACTCACTAAACATAAATGTATCTTTTGGAAATAATCTGAGTGTTGGAATGGGCCCCTGGATATCCATAAATTTTTAAAACAAGACAATGGTGCTGTCTGTTTGCTTAATCTATTTCATTTTAAGTGATTTACATTTGATACTTAAGTATATTTAAAACCAAATACTTTCACTCAAGTAGTATTTTACTGGCTGACTTTCACATAAATAAATCTATACTTTTACTCAAGACAATTGGGTACTTTTCCCCACAACAGTGTTTTGACTGATTTCATGTCAATGATAATATTGCTCAAATTCACTAGCTAACCAACTGTAATGATCTATTTGAGAGAAAAGTGGTCAATGTATTTGTTTTCTATAAACATTGAAGAAATATTGCTTACATGTTGTCAAAATCCTAAGCAGTGGTGTGTATTTACAGATGCCAAGGGAAGCCAGGCGTCCCCAATTATTGGACCAATAAAAAAAGATCAAATTTAATCTGTGTTCAGAATTTTCCATCAATTCGCAAGTGGCTGAACCTCACTGGAGAAATCATTGAGCGAGGAATCAGTGCCCCTCTGTCTCAGTATGTGTAGCCCATGTATCTGACGTTTCTTCAACCAAAAGAGTATAACATTTTACCGCCATAGCGTATGATTGATGTCAGCAAGAATTTGGCCTCCCTTCATAATTTGTTTTTGCCAATCAGCGATGTGCTGAGCTCAACTGTGGGTTGTCCTGGTGCAGCAAAATGTCATTTTCTGAAATAAATGTCTGTTTCTGATCAGCTTATGTTGATGTCCTGCAGTAGCTAGCTTGCTAAATCCACCTCTTTCCTAAACCATGGATGGAGATTTGGCCTTAATTCTCTGTACAGGCCTGTGATGACGTCAATTCTGATCTGAACCAAAAATGCATATGTTGTGCCACTGACCTGAGATGATTAAAGTTCCATATGTAACCTAGTAGGCTCACATTAACTAGTTCATTGTAGCCCATGCGAGGAACTTAGGCTACCTCGCTAAAATGCTTGCAACTAGCCTATTACAACAGAAACTTAAAGTGTACTGTATGACAGAGCCACAGACTGTTCTGCAAACATGAGAGAAGGATAGCATTGGCTTTCAACTAGTCTACAAGTAGGGAGAGTCAGTTTTACGCAGAAGTCAGTACCATGGACAGTCACATGATATGTAGCAACATCGATGGAACTAAATTGTTATTGGTATCTAAGTTTGTTTTTAATGTATTGTTGATTTGATGCTGTTTAAATGTTTACGTTGAAATGGTGCTGGAATAGTGGAGTGTCATGTTTTGTCATTGGTTATCATGTCTTGTGTCTGTGCTTTCCTTCTATTCGTTTCCCTCTGCTGGTCTTATTAGGTTCTTTCCCTCTTTCTATCCCTCTCTCCCCCTCCCTCTCTCCCTCTCTCGCTCTCTCTCTCTATCGTTCCGTTCCTGCTCCCAGCTGTTCCTCATTCTCCTAACTACCTCATTTACTCTTTTCACACCTGTCCCCTATTTTGCCCTCTGATTAGAGTCCCTATTTCTCCCTCTGTTTTCCGCTTCTGTCCTTGTCGGATCCTTGTATGATGTTCGCTGTTCTGTGTCCTTGTTCCGCCCTGTCGTGTTTTACCTTCTTCAGATGCTGCGTGTGAGCAGGTGTTATTGTCAGCTACGGCCGATGCCTTCCCGAAGCGACCTGCAGTCTGTGGTCGCGTCTCCAGTCATTCCTCTCTACTGACGAGTGGATTTCAGTTTTCCTGTGTTTGCTTTCACCTAGATAATATCCAGGATTATCGCTTTTGTCTAATACTGGAATAAAGACTCTGTTTTCGTTAAGTCGCTTTTGGGTCCTCATTCACCCGCATAACAGAAGGATCCGACCAAGAATGGACCCAGCGACTACGGATTCTCGCAACACTGCCGTCGAGATCCAGGGAACAATGCTCGGCAGACACGAGCAGGAATTGTCTGCTGCTCGTCATGCCGTTGAGACCCTGGCCGCTCAGGTTTCCGACCTCTCAGGACAGTTTCAGAGTCTTCGTCTCGTGCCACCAGCTACTTCCTGGTCTTCAGAGTCTCCGGAACCTATGGTTAATAACCCACCATGTTACTCTGGGCAGCCCACTGAGTGCCGCTCCTTTCTCACCCAGTGTGATATTGTGTTCTCTCTCCAACCCAACACATACTCAAGAGAGAGAGCTCGGATTGCTTACGTCATTTCACTCCTTACTGGTCGGGCTCGGGAGTGGGGCACAGCTATCTGGGAGGCAAGAGCTGAGTGTTCTAACAATTATCTGAACTTTAAAGAGGAGATGATACGGGTTTTTGATCGTTCAGTTTTTGGTAAGGAGGCTTCTAGGGCCCTGGCTTCTCTATGTCAAGGTGATCGATCCATAACGGATTACTCTATAGAGTTTCGCACTCTTGCTGCCTCCAGTGACTGGAACGAGCCGGCGTTGCTCGCTCGTTTTCTGGAGGGACTCCACGCTGAGGTTAAAGATGAGATTCTCTCCCGGGAGGTTCCTTCCAGCGTGGACTCTTTGATTGCACTCGCCATCCGCATAGAACGACGGGTAGATCTTCGTCACCGAGCTCGTGGAAGAGAGCTCGCGTTAACGGTGTTCCCCCTCTCCGCATCTCAACCATCTCCTCCCTCCGGCTCAGAGACTGAGCCCATGCAGCTGGGAGGTATTCGCATCTCGACTAAGGAGAGGGAACGGAGGATCACCAACCGCCTTTGCCTCTATTGCGGTTCTGCTGGACATTTTGTCATTTCATGTCCAGTAAAAGCCAGAGCTCATCAGTAAGCGGAGGGCTACTGGTGAGCGCTACTACTCAGGTCTCTCCATCAAGATCCTGTACTACCTTGTCGGTCCATCTACGCTGGACCGGTTCGGCTGCTTCCTGCAGTGCCTTGATAGACTCTGGGGCTGAGGGTTGTTTTATGGACGAAGCATGGGCTCGGAAACATGACATTCCTCTCAGGCAGTTAGGGAAGCCCACGCCCATGTTCGCCTTAGATGGTAGTCTTCTCCCCAGTATCAGATGTGAGACACTACCTTTAACCCTCACAGTATCTGGTAAGCACAGTGAGACCATTTCCTTTTTGATTTTTCGTTCACCTTTTACACCTGTTGTTTTGGGTCATCCCTGGCTAGTATCCTTCTATTAATTGGTCTAGTAATTCTATCCTATCCTGGAACGTTTCTTGTCATGTGAAGTGTTTAATGTCTGCTATCCCTCCTGTTTCTTCTGTCCCCTCTTCTCAGGAGGAACCTGGTGATTTGACAGGAGTGCCGGAGGAATATCATGATCTGCGCACGGTCTTCAGTCGGTCCAGAGCCAACTCCCTCCTCACCGGTCGTATGATTGTTGTATTGATCTCCTTCCGGGGACCACTCCCCCTCGGGGTAGACTATGCTCTCTGTCGGCTCCCGAACGTAAGGCTCTCGAGGATTATTTGTCTGTTTCTCTCGACGCCGGTACCGTGGTGCCTTCTTCCTCTCCCGCCGGAGCGGGGTTTTTTTTTGTTAAGAAGGACGGTACTCTGCGCCCCTGCGTGGATTATCGAGGGCTGAATGACATAACGGTTAAGAATCGTTATCCGCTTCCCCTTATGTCGTCAGCCTTCGAAATTCTGCAGGGAGCCAGGTTCTTTACTAAGTTGGACCTTCGTAACGCTTACCATCTCGTGCGCATTAGAGAGGGGGACGAGTGGAAAACGGCGTTTAACACTCCGTTAGGGCATTTTGAATACCGGGTTCTGCCGTTCGGTCTCGCTAATGCTCCAGCTGTCTTTCAGGCATTAGTTAATGATGTACTGAGAGACATGCTAAACATCTTTGTTTTCGTCTACCTTGACGATATCCTGATTTTTTCACCGTCACTCGAGATTCATGTTCAGCACGTTCGACGTGTACTCCAACGCCTTTTAGAGAATTGTCTCTACGTGAAGGCTGAGAAGTGCGCCTTTCATGTCTCCTCTGTCACATTTCTCGGTTCTGTTATTTCCGCTGAAGGCATTCAGATGGATCCCGCTAAGGTCCAGGCTGTCAGTGATTGGCCCGTTCCAAAGTCACGTGTCGAGTTGCAGCGCTTTCTAGGTTTCGCTAATTTCTATCGGCGTTTCATTCGTAATTTCGGTCAAGTTGCTGCCCCTCTCACAGCTCTTACTTCTGTCAAGACGTGCTTTAAGTGGTCCGGTTCCGCCCAGGGAGCTTTTGATCTCCTCAAGAAGCGTTTTACATCCGCTCCTATCCTTGTTACTCCTGACGTCACTAAACAATTCATTGTCGAGGTTGACGCTTCAGAGGTGGGCGTGGGAGCCATTCTATCCCAGCGCTTCCATTCTGACGATAAGGTCCATCCTTGCGCTTATTTTTCTCATCGCCTGTCGCCATCGGAACGCAACTATGATGTGGGTAACCGCGAACTGCTCGCCATCCGCTTAGCCCTAGGCGAATGGCGACAGTGGTTGGAGGGGGCGACCGTTCCTTTTGTCGTTTGGACTGACCATAAGAACCTTGAGTACATCCGTTCTGCCAAACGACTTAATGCACGTCAAGCTCGTTGGGCGTTGTTTTTCGCTCGTTTCGAGTTTGTGATTTCTTATCGCCCGGGTAATAAGAACACCAAGCCTGATGCCTTATCCCGTCTCTTTAGTTCTTCTGTGGCTTCTACCGACCCCGAGGGGATTCTCCCTGAAGGGCGTGTTGTCGGGTTGACTGTCTGGGGAATTGAGAGACAGGTAAAGCAAGCACTCACTCACACTGCGTCACCGCGCGCTTGTCCTAGTAACCTTCTTTTCGTTCCTGTCTCTACTCGTCTGGCTGTTCTTCAGTGGGCTCACTCTGCCAAGTTAGCTGGCCACCCCGGCGTTCGGGGCACGCTTGCTTCTATTCGCCAGCGGTTTTGGTGGCCTACTCAGGAGCGTGACACGCGCCGTTTTGTGGCTGCTTGTTCAGACTGCGCGCAGACTAAGTCAGGTAACTCTCCTCCTGCCGGTCGTCTCAGACCGCTTCCCATTCCTTCTCGACCATGGTCTCACATCGCCTTAGACTTTATTACCGGTCTGCCTTCGTCTGCGGGGAAGACTGTGATTCTTACGGTTGTCGATAGGTTCTCTAAGGCGGCACATTTCATTCCCCTCGCTAAGCTTCCTTCAGCTAAGGAGACGGCACAAATCATCATTGAGAATGTGTTCAGAATTCATGGCCTCCCGTTAGACGCCGTTTCAGACAGAGGTCCGCAATTCACGTCACAGTTTTGGAGGGAGTTCTGTCGTTTGATTGGTGCTTCCGTCAGTCTCTCTTCCGGTTTTCATCCCCAGTCTAACGGTCAAGCAGAAAGGGCCAATCAGACGATTGGTCGCATATTACGCAGCCTTTCTTTTAGAAACCCTGCGTCTTGGGCAGAACAGCTCCCTGGGCAGAATACGCTCACAACTCGCTTCCTTCGTCTGCTACCGGGCTATCTCCGTTTCAGAGTAGTCTTGGGTACCAGCCTCCTCTGTTCTCGTCCCAGCTCGCCGAGTCCAGCGTTCCCTCCGCTCAGGCTTTTGTCCAACGTTGTGAGCGCACCTGGAGGAGGGTCAGGTCTGCACTTTGCCGTTACAGGGCGCAGACTGTGAGAGCCGCCAATAAACGTAGGATTAAGAGTCCTAGGTATTGTCGCGGTCAGAGAGTGTGGCTTTCCACTCGTAACCTTCCCCTTACGACAGCTTCTCGCAAGTTGACTCCGCGGTTCATTGGTCCGTTCCGTGTCTCTCAGGTCGTCAATCCTGTCACTGTGCGACTGCTTCTTCCGCGACATCTTCGTCGCGTCCACCCTGTCTTCCATGTCTCCTGTGTCAAGCCTTTTCTTCGCGCCCCCGTTCGTCTTCCCTCCCCCCCCAGTCCTTGTCGAGGGCGCACCTATTTACAAGGTACGGAAGATCATGGACATGCGTTCTCGGGGACGTGGTCACCAGTACTTAGTGGATTGGGAGGGTTACGGTCCTGAGGAGAGGAGTTGGGTTCCATCTCGGGACGTGCTGGACCGTTCGTTGATTGATGATTTCCTCCGTTGCCGCCAGGGTTCCTCCTCGAGTGCGCCAGGAGGCGCTCGGTGAGTGGGGGGGGTACTGTCATGTTTTGTCATTGGTTATCATGTCTTGTCTCTGTGCTTCCCTTCTATTCGTTTCCCTCTGCTGGTCTTATTAGGTTCTTTCCCTCTTTCTATCCCTCTCTCCCCCTCCCTCTCTCCCTCTCTCGCTCTCTCTCTCTATCGTTCCGTTCCTGCTGATGAAACTGATGAAACTGTCACTTCATATTTTTTTCTTAAAGTCTACAAACGCTCTACATGTATTCACTCTGTGATAGGGTTGGATCTTATATGCTACTTTTATTATTGTCCTGTAAATGGTTCAGTGCCTATAATTTAGGTTGTGTGTAGAATGGGGCATAAAGGAAATTACCTCTACTAGATTATAGTGAGAAAGAAAACAGCATACAATTTTGTCCTGTGTATTAATTTGCCTATAACTAATCAGAATTCCATTATGTTTCCATAAAAAACAGAATACTTCAAAATGATAAGATCCTGCCATGGAAAGACGACTGGGTGGAAAGTGGAAAGTAGGGGAAATAACTCACACCATGCAGCAGGACACCTTCAGCTGTGGGGTCTTTGTAATGCAGGTTTGACAGTTATATTTTCAATAATGAAGGGTTAGCTGTTATGTGACAATTAGGTCAAAAACTCAATCTTATTTTTTAGTGTAGTTGGCCAAGGAAGTTGCACAGAATTTCCCCAACATCCCCTCCCAAATTGACATAGAACATTCACAAAAACACATGGAGCAACTGCAAAAAGAAATGGCTGAGGATATACTAAAAATGTCTGGTATGTAATGACATTTAATTCAAAGTAAATGTAAATTCTTTATTTTTATGTAGTTGTGTGGGACAACCATATGTTCAGTTCACGCCTATGATTTCAGAGTTCAACAAAGCCAACAACTGCTTCATGTGTGCCACTGATAAAGAACCTGGATGTGGCCCATAGACTGACTTGGTTAGTAACATGTAAGACAATTTATGATATAACACAATGGATGGCTAATTTGTCATATTGCATTGATATTTGATATTATTTATAACGTGTTACGCTTTGTTTGAAGTCAGTAGGTCACATGACCAAGGAGCTATTGAAATTCGAATGTAAAAGAACGTTGTTCTTTGTTTACGCTCCCTACCGAATTAAACTAGGAATACAAAATGCTGCTCACATTTCCATATTTTTATTAGCTTTGGAAAGCGAATTAATGTCCAAATCGGGAATATAAGACCTGTGCAATGTTGAGCGCAATTTTTCCAACATCATGACACTTATTTGGAGTCCGTGGCTCAAGTGGTTTGAAAGCGCGAATATCCAACTTGAAACTGTTTTTACCTCGGTTAAGTAATTTACGTATCGACTAATCACAATGTGTTATACCAATCTGTCAGCCGATGAGAAAGTGGTTTCGCTTTCTCAACCTTTTCTTTATGTCTAAAAAGCAGTCTGATCCTATGACTTTCATGATAGATAGGATTTCCTGTAGTGTATCATGTTTTCACTAAACGATTTAGCAAGAAAAACGTCAGCCTGGAGAAAAATGTCAATGTGCCAAACTTATATTTTTTTCAACATTGCTTTTACAAGAAAGACCTCCCCCTAACAACTCCTCCAGTTCCCAACGCGTTGCCAAGATGTATCTTTGTAGTACAGCACGTTGGCCAGCCTAAATGAACCACACTTTAATATTTATTTTCTGAGGATACAAACTCATGGTATAGTGGGTTAGCTGACAACGTTACGAAAACGAAGCGCACTCTTCAGTGGGGCAGGACAGTCTGTGAGTTGTGATTCTGGGTGGCCAGATAGCTACCAACAACCATGTGGGGAATTGTAAGTGACTCTTTTTAGCTAGTTTCAGCTTGTTCTTGATACCATGTCTTGTTTTGAAGTGTTTTGACTGATTGAATGTCAATTCCATTATTCCTAGCTAGCTAACCAACAACCAAGGATGTATTTGAGACAAGTGTTCAGTGTAAAAAAATAAATAATACATAAATAATTAACAAATAAGTGCTCATTGTGAAATTGTAATTATGTTTTCAATAAACATTGGAGACGAAAAGTTTACTTGTTGTCAAGAATCTAAGCCAACCCCGTCTGTTTTGCCCCACAGTTGCACACGCTTTGGTTTTGTTGCTAAACAACCAACCAGTCTATGGGCAAACCCAACAACTATCCCGACCAGAAACTACTGAGGCTGACTATAGACCAACACCTCACCACAGCATATTTTATGGGAGTAACATCATGTTGGTTTTCCTGCTATGGGCTTCACTGTTCCTCTCAAGCCTCCAAGAACAAAATGGTCAAGATGGTAAGTCCAAAACGTTATTTTATCAATATTTTTTGACTGATACAGAACTGTACAGTATGTGATGTTGAATTGCATTGTCATGCATACTGTAACAGGCTATACCTATGTAGCTCCAGGTGTCCTGCTTTCTGGACCTCAGAATGTGAGTGTGAATTATGACCTAAAAGACCAGAGGATATCTGTAACATGGGAAGATGACCCATCTTCCTCCAGAGTACCGGACAAACTGATTTATGATGTGGAGGTTCTCTTAACAGTCAATATGACTGAAGTACACAGTGTGAGTGTTTGCCAAATCAATTACGCACATTACTACTATGGACCTTATTACCACCGGACACAATTCCAAGGTTACTATATAGAGGTATGAGTGGCTGGTTGTGGGTGTTGATGTCCTCAGGAAGCTGTGGATGTGAGACAAGCCCTCGCCAGCAGGAAATACCACTGGAGTTGGACCTCGGCTTTACCCCTAGAGTGCACCTCCCACTCAGTGAGGCTCCGCTCCCGATACCAGAACTACACCAGTCAATGGAGCCCCCTACTGACCATCACTGGTTGGTGTTTTTATTTCAATTAAAGCATAATCACACTCAGGCATGTATACACACACACACACACACACACACACACACACACACACACACACACACACACACACACACACACACACACACACACACACACACACACACACACACACACACACACACACACACACACACACACACACACACACACACACACACACACACACACACAATGTTGTTCCTTCACATCCGTAACCTTGTTTTTTTTCTGCAGGGAGGGCCTCATCACATCCACAGGTTTTCCCAAAAAGCAGCGTGGTTCAAGTCGATAGCAACTTTACTTTCTGCTGTATTCTTGGGCCAGGGCAGAGACTTGAATACATGAAATACAACAACATTCTAATGAACACAACCCACATCATTGACCAGACTTATGCCATGGTGGTGCATATGCAGTCTCCCTCTCCGCCCAGTTGCATCAATGTCTATTGTAATTCACCTCTGTATGGCACCTGTGTTTACGTGGGATGTAAGTATAAACTTCTTGTAAGCCAATCTAAGCAGCTAAACAGCTCTGTAGTTCCTTGCCATACTGTACAGTTTACAGCAT
This sequence comes from Oncorhynchus gorbuscha, assembly GCF_021184085.1. Classification (NCBI taxonomy): domain Eukaryota; kingdom Metazoa; phylum Chordata; class Actinopteri; order Salmoniformes; family Salmonidae; genus Oncorhynchus; species Oncorhynchus gorbuscha. Next base: position 45,720,606 of record NC_060183.1, on the reverse strand, counting down.
CATTTGAATGTAATCATAATGGATATGGGATGTGTTCAAACATATAGATCCTATAATCCCCCCCCCCCCCAGACCCCCTGGGGACCGGAACCTTGTGTGTGAGACCCGGGACCTGGAGTCAGTGGAGTGTCACTGGGACACAGGGAGGGCCACCAACCTGACTAAACAGAGGATGACTCGTTATGACCTGAATGGAAGGTACAGTACTATAACAAAAAGGAAAAGCCACACACTCTAGTAGCTCCAATGCAATAATTTATTCACCAACAGTTCAACAGCAAGCTGTCTTTATCAGGCTACTACTACCCAGGCCATGGGTAGTACTACCCAGGCCATGATATTGTTAGTATTGAGTAATAATCACTGGAGGTGACATTCTCTGTCCATGTATTCTTCAGAGCTTGTCCAAACAGAACAGTTTCAAAATGCTACCAAACAGTACGAGTGGATCAGGGGGAGAGGAATTGGACATTGACTGCCAGAAACCCGCTCGGCACACTGGAGCTCAGAGACACAGCAGACCTGAAGAAAAGAGGTATATTAGTGTGATTGCAGCTCCTCACACACTGCATATGAATCTATTCCTTACTCTTAGTATATTGATTTACAAGGCCATTGAATGTTGAGGTTCTACCTTCCAGTGCGTTTACCAGCTCCCATGGAAGTGGTGGCTTCAGGTGTGAATGCCAGTGTTCAGTGGCAGTGGGAAAGACCGCAGTACCATATACTATTAATGGTTTGCCAAGTACAGCTGAACCATAGTGGGCACATAGACGTGGTAAGTTACAGTAGGACACCTACAATACAATGGACAATAGAGTTATTAACTAGGTAATACTAATGCTATGCCCATTTACACTCTATTCACAGAGGAACTTTTCTGGCATAGGTCTTAGGTCAGTAGTTTTACATGGCCTAGCACCTGCCCAGACATACACAGTGCAGGTGTGTTGTGGATTGAAACAGCACTTCTGGAAATGGGGCGACTGGAGCGAAGGTAGCACCTTCAAAACCGAGGAGGACAGTGAGTATCCAATCCATATGCAGCTACATGGACACACGTTTTTAAATACGGGTAAAAAGGAAGACCGTTCAAACACACACCGTATGTGTGGATTGTATTTGATTACATAAAGTTCACAATTGTTATGTCATCATGTGTCTTCTTTTTGTCCCCAGTTCCTGAAATGTTAGATGTATGGATGCAGATTGAAGGGAACCAAACCATGATACTATGGAAAGTAAGTTTTGAAGATTGTGTACACTATATATTATACATTATGTGCTATTGGTCATACTACATTATAAACTGGGTGGTTTATGGCCTGAATGCTGACTGGCTGACAGCCACGGGTATAACAAAACATTTATTTTTTACATTGGTTATCAGTTTATAATAGCAATAAGGCACCTTGGGGTTTGTGGTATATGGCCAATATACCACGGCTAAAGGCTGTATCCAGACATTCCGCTTTGCATTGTGCCTAAGAACAGCCCTTAGTCGTGGTATATTGGCCATATACCACACCCCCTCGGGCCTTATTGCTTAAGTATAGCACATTAGGGGACTGGGCTGATAATCAAGACTTTAATAGATACAGTGGGCTCCAAAATTACTGGCACCCTTGACTGGCAATGCACAAACAATGCTTAAACAAATATAAATAATATAATTATAGAGAAACTCAAAATACCAACATGTGAGAAATACTGTACTTTATTAATGTTTCAATGGAACCAACCAAAATAATTTATTAATTTAGTTAAAAATCTATGTCCTCCAAATCAAGGTTTCACAATTAATGGCACCCTTAAAGATAATTGTAAATAACATCTACCAAAATTAAACCACTAATTAAATTCCACTTATTTAAGTTTATCTAAGTTTTAAGGAACTATATTGAGCCATTACATCACTTCCTGTTTCACTAGGGTATAAAAAAAAGAGGTAACACACATGCAATATAACGCTGTCATCCAACAACATGAAGAAAACAAAAGAACTGGCAGTTCAAAAGAGACCTATGGTCATAGACCTTCATAAATCTGGTAATGGCTACAAGAAGATCCACAAACGATTGAATATACCACTGAGCACTGTCAGGGCAATTATTAGAAAACTCAGAGATATGGAACAGTTGAAAACCTCACGGGTAGAGGACGCAAATACATTTTGCCCCCCAGGATAGGGAGGAGGATAGTGAGAGAAACAACAAAATCCCCAAGAATCACTGTGAAAGAATTGCAGGCCTTGGTGGCGTCTTGAGGTCACCAGGTTTCAAAAAGCACCATCAGACGCCACCTCAGGCTCTTTGGAAGGGTTGCCAGAAGAAAGCCCTTTCTGACCTCAAGACACAGACGCAACCGCTTGGAGTTTGCCAAACATCATTTAAATTATGACTGGAAGAAGGTGCTCTGGTCAGATGAGACCAAACTTGAACGTTTTGGTCATATACAGCATCGGCATGTTTGGCGTCAAAACAGAGATGCATACAAGGAGAGGCACCTCATACCCACGGTGAAATGTGGAGGGGGGTCAGTGATGTTTTGGGGCTGTTTTAATTCCAGAGGTCCAGGGGCACTGGCTAAGACTGATGGCATAATGAATTCTACTAAGTATCAGGCAATTTTGGCTGACAATCTGGTTGCCTCTGCCAGAAGGCTGGGACTTGGCCGTAAGTGGATTTTCCAACAAGACAATGACCCGAAACATACCTCAAGATCCACACAGAAATGTTTCTGTGACAACAAAATCAGTCGCCGGACCTCAATCCAATCGAAAACCTGAGGGCTGAGTGGAAGAGGGCAGTTGATAAGCGCAAACCCAAGAATGTGAAGGATTTTGAAAGGATCTGCATAGAAGAATGGTCCAAAATCCCTCCAAATGTGTTCCTTAACCTTGTCAAACATTAAAGGAAAGACTCCATGCTGTTATCCTTGCCAGAGGTGGTTGCACTAAGTACTAAGTATTGTTTGTGCATTGCTAGTCAGGGGTGCCAGGAATTTTGGAGCCCACTATGAATTATATCAAATAGATTATGATATTCATCCCTTTCTCTTTAGCCCCTTACAGTTAATCAGAGTCATGGGCAGATCAAGGACTATGAGGTGACCTGGGGAAGGCAGGAAACAATTCTCCATCCACCTCAGAATGACTTTCTCATCAGTGATCGATCCACTGATGAGGGGCATAGGGTCACAGTTACAGCCAAAAACTCTGCTGGCAGCTCCCTTCCCTCAATAATCATTATTCCTAGACTTCCTCACAGAAGTAAAATCTCCATGAAAATTGTTGGCAGTGATGGTGGGTTTAACCTTTCCTGGTCCGCTAGCCCCAATTCTAGCTGTGGCTACGTGGTGGACTGGTGTCCCACACATAAAAAATGCAGAGTGGAGTGGGTGAAGGTACCAGCTGGTATAACCAGGGCCAGAATCCAATCAGGTAAGATGCCATCTCAGTAAGGGGATGTTGAAATTAGATCTAGGTTCAAACACATGTATTAGATTTTTGTTTGTTATTTAAATACTTATTTCCTGTGTAGTTGAGTATTTTTAAATAATGTCTCCCGAATCCGCTACTACTATTGGCAGTATTTGAAAGTATTTCGAAATTATGTCCATTAAATAGCATACTATTTGAAAGTGTTTAAGTAATTATTTTAAATACTATTTTCTAATACCTGGGTTAAATGCATGGGAGTGTTGTTTTTTTTCGTCAGTATATTTGTGTATTTCCAGATACCTTCCAATATTCAACTACTTGTCTTTTATAATAAAAAAATATCTCAATACTTACTTCAAAATGTATGTGAAAGTAATTGAGATATTTGAAATAGTATTTGAAACCAGGTCAGGCTGAAATTGCTCAAACTCCATGTCACAAGGTAAATGCTTTTTAATAGTTATTGTAATACCTTTGGAGTTTGGTTCGTGAAGAATATGTATACCTTCATGCCCTTGTTGCGGTTTCTCACACCCAGCTAGCTTTGAAGAGGGGGTGAGGTACACACTCTCCATCTTTGCCTGTACTCCAGGGGCTCCAGAGCTATGGGAGAGAAGGGAGGGCTATGTAAAAGAGTGCCGTAAGTATCCACTCTTCTGACTTATAAATCCAGAATTCTTAATTCTCTTTCCTCTTGCTATAGTATTTGACCATCCACCTCTATCTTTGCTACATAGTTCCAAAAGGACCGATTCAGAGGTTGGCTGCAGAACAGCATGGTTCGGACACGGTTCTGATCTCCTGGACTGGTATTCCCCCGGAGAATCAGACGGCGTTCATTCATGGTTACATCATATACTACTTTGATACTTCCCATACTTCCAGCATGAGAATTTGCAATGTCACTACAGGTATGGAACACATGCCCAGAGAAGATTTACAGTATTCGGAGACAAATTGATTAAATGTAATCATATCTTGCTGATTTCTTTTTTTCCCCCTTTCTTCTTTTTGGATCATTGCCTGCTATGATGGCCAGATGAGCCTGGGGCCAAGAATCTGACAGGCATACCCGTCAGCTCCTACAGATTCACAGTGAAGGCCCTCACATCAGTAGGGGAGGGCGGAGACTCTTCACCAGTCTTCCTCCAGATGAACCCCCAGAGTATGTCCTGACCTATTCAGTTGTGTATTTTTATTGCTGCTGCTTTGTAAAAAGCTGTAACTTTCTGACTTCATTCCACAGCTGATCAGTTGATCACAGTGATGATCATTTCCCTGGGTTCAGCTGCCTGTCTCCTCGCTCTGGTCACCATCTTATGCTACAGAAACTGGAAATGGTAGGAACATGTTTACTGTCATGTCAACCAATCAATCAATCAAATGTAATTTTATAAAGTGGGTTGTTCCATGTCATTTCAGAAAGCCAAGACATCCACTATTTCAGATTGTTCGGTAATTGTTTCTGTAGTTAGAAACAGATAAGATTTGCATTTGTGCAACATTATTTTGTTCAAATATAATTACATATCTGAGAAATAAAGCTTAACTGATTGCACTGCACGTACATTTTAATTTATAGGATTCAAAAAATATTTAATAAATATAGAACCTAACATCTGATTTGGACCAAACTTTTTTTTCTAACAATGAATGGTCAAACGCCACCTATGGACGCTGCACATCCCACACCAATCCACACCAGCCCATCCCAACCCAACAACGAGTATACAGTATCAGTTCACGATGTCTGACTAGTTGTATGGAGTTGCAGCTCTGAGTGTTGTTTCTTCATCCTATGTAATATATTCTCAGTAAATTTGGTAATGTTTTTTTTTCCCTCTTTCCAGAGAATTTAGTCATGGAAGTTGTTAGGTTTCTGTCCCATCATGTATTCTGATATTACCGGGTTCTGACTAGTAGAGGGTGCTATTCCTGCTATTAGGTGGATTTTTATTATTATATTTTTTTTTTAAAGAACCAACCAACCAACCCCCCCCCCCCATCTATAAGTAACATCATTGAGTTACACAATACATTTTTAGATACTTTAGGATGATTTGAAGTGTGAAAATGCTAATATAGGTACCATTTACTTGCATTGGATTTGTGTCACAAATGCCAAAAGTTAACATATGAAACATTGGCCAAAAAAAACAAAGCATGGGTTGCTGTCAACGTTTGCCAATAGACTGCTTACAGGGTAAGGAAACCAATATCATTTTGTAATTTGGGTGAACTCCCTTTAACATTCAGGGGGGGATCTTCTAACTGTTTCACCTAATGATAGGAACAGCAGCATCTAGTGGTCAGAAACCAGTAATATGAGAATATAGGATGGGACAGAAACCTAACAACTTCAATGACTAATTTCTCTGAACAGGGGGAAAAAAACATTACAAAATTCACTGAGAATATATTACATAGGATGAAGAAACAACACTCAGAGCTGCAGCTCCATACAACTAGTCAGACACAGAGAACTGATGATATATAACTTTTGGTTTGGGATTGGTGTGGGGTGTCTGTAGGTGACTTTTGACCGTTCCTTTGGATTCCTCATGTCGGTCTCATTGTTAGAAAGACGTTTGGTCTAAATATGTTGTTAGGTACTATATTAAATAATATTTGAATCCTATCAATTAAAATGGGCAATTTGTATGCAATCAATTAGCTCAATTTTTCAGAGATCAAATTATATTTTTACAAAACAATGTTGCAGGAATACTAATCTTGTCTGTCTCTAACAACAGAAACGATTTCAGAACAATCTGAGATGTGCTTTTTAAGGTGGAACGACCCAAAGCCCTTTTTACATCAGCAGTTGTCACAACGTTAGTATACAAATACTCAGACTAAAACCCCAAAGAGGAAGCAATGCAGATATTGAAGCACGGTGGCTAGGAAAAACTCCCTAGAAAGGAAGGACCCTAGAAAGAAACCTAGAGAGGAACCAGGCTCAGAGGGGTGGCCAAGTCCTCTTCTGGCTGTGCTGGGTGGAGATTGTAAGAGTACATGGCCATTTAGGCAAGATTGTTCTTCAAGATGTTCAAATGTTCATAGATGACCAGAAGTGTAGCCGGAGAGTAGAGCATTTCAGTACAACCTGGTCTCACAGCAGTTTAATCTTGAAGTGACGAAAGCATGGATTAGCTTTTCTGCATAATTTTTGGACAAACAGTTTCAGATTTTTGCAATGTTACAAACTGTTCTTGAAAATATTTATGATATGTTTGTCATAAAATGCTGTTACAAAGACAGTGCCCCATCCCACTGGCTGTTATTTTTTCCAGGACCTGTCCATATTACTATTTTATCAACCATTTATTTTCTTCATGTCAACAGTGTGAAAGAGAACCTGTATCCTAAAATTCCACAGCCAGTATGGAAGGAGGAATGGTTGGCACCACTGGTAGGTCCTCGGTCCTACTCCATCTTGTTTTTGCATATAAGCACTCTAGACTAGAAAGCAGTACTTGCTGCAGGTAGAGTATATCCTGATATAAACGTTTTTCTTGTTCTCCAGGAGAGCAATGGCCGCCAAATCCTCTATGTGGATCCATGTCAACCCAGTGAGATTGATATAGTGTGTAACCGAGAGCAGTCTGGAGAAGCTGTACTAGATAACAATGCTGGAAAGGGTGCCTTAACCAACACAAACTCTGATGTCCCAGCTCTGCATGGATACTACAACCAGCTCCTCACCAAGACCACTTCAGGACACTTCACCTTCTCTCCTCACACGATGGCGACCCCATTCTCTCAACTCTCAGGCACAATAATTCAGAACCCCTCATACAACCTAGAAGTACAGGCTAGTTTAGATATGGGACAGTCTGTGGGATATGAGCCGGATATGAACTCTTTCTCCTGTCCTGACCCTGAACTACACAACACCATGTCTTATGTGCCCTTTGAGACTGATTCCCGGGGTTACAAGTTCCAGTGTCACATAGAAGACAGCTCTCCTCTCCAGGAGTAGAACTTCTGGGCAGCCCTATTTCCTTCAGCTCCACTCAATTCATATTTTTGTTCCAGCACTAACACAGCTAAGACCACCAATTAAGATTTTGATTGGGCCATGATTGCACTGCTGGAAATAAAAGTGGCGTATCAAACAGAAATAATGAACTGCTGTACCTGTATTTATTTAAGTGCACTTCTCTCTGATGACTTGATATGTTGCTTTATGTGAAATATTTATATGACAGCGGAAATGTTTTGATAGATACAGGATGAGTAATTATGTAACAGTAAGTGTTGCTTCTGTCCTTCTCTTCGCCAAAACCAGGGACCTTCTGCACACATCAACAACAGTCTCCGTTACTACGGTGCTTCGAGTCTCAGAACGAGTGACGTCACCGATTGAAACGCTAGCGCTCACCCAAACTAATTTTAACTAGCTATTTCACACCGGCTTTTTTTCTGGCAGCATATAGAAGCACGTTCGATTGTGCGTCAAGAATTCAGCATAGCAAATTTGTATGAAGGTCTGGTTATTAAATGGGTAAATAGTTCAATGGTAATATGGTCTAAAACGCTCTGGTGACAAACGTTTACAATTATCGACATGGCTGGGAGAACCTATTCATTTACATTTACATTACATTTAAGTCATTTAGCAGACGCTCTTATCCAGAGCGACTTACAAATTGGTGCATTCACCTTATGACATCCAGTGGAACAGCCACTTTACAATAGTGCATCTAAATATTTTAAGGGGGGGAGGGGGGGTGAGAAGGATTACTTTATCCTATCCTAAGTATTCCTTAAAGAGGTGGGGTTTCAGGTGTCTCCGGAAGGTGGTGATTGACTCCGCTGTCCTGGCGTCGTGAGGGAGTTTGTTCCACCATTGGGGAGCCAGAGCAGCGAACAGTTTTGACTGGGCTGAGCGGGAACTGTACTTCCTCAGTGGTAGGGAGGCGAGCAGGCCAGAGGTGGATGAACGCAGTGCCCTTATTTGGGTGTAGGGCCTGATCAGAGCCTGGAGGTACTGAGGTGCCGTTCCCCTCACAGCTCCGTAGGCAAGCACCATGGTCTTGTAGCGGATGCGAGCTTCAACTGGAAGCCAGTGGAGAGAGCGGAGGAGCGGGGTGACGTGAGAGAACTTGGGAAGGTTGAACACTAGACGGGCTGCGGCGTTCTGGATGAGTTGTAGGGGTTTAATGGCACAGGCAGGGAGCCCAGCCAACAGCGAGTTGCAGTAATCCAGACGGGAGATGACAAGTGCCTGGATTAGGACCTGCGCCGCTTCCTGTGTGAGGCAGGGTCGTACTCTGCGGATGTTGTAGAGCATGAACCTACAGGAACGGGCCACCGCCTTGATGTTAGTTGAGAACGACAGGGTGTTGTCCAGGATCACGCCAAGGTTCTTAGCGCTCTGGGAGGAGGACACAATGGAGTTGTCAACCGTGATGGCGAGATCATGGAACGGGCAGTCCTTCCCCGGGAGGAAGAGCAGCTCCGTCTTGCCGAAGTTCAGCTTGAGGTGGTGATCCGTCATCCACACTGATATTTCTGCCAGACATGCAGAGATGCGATTCGCCACCTGGTCATCAGAAGGGAGAAAGGAGAAGATTAATTGTGTGTCGTCTGCATAGCAATGATAGGAGAGACCATGTGAGGTTATGACAGAGCCAAGTGACTTGGTGTATAGCGAGAATAGGAGAGGGCCTAGAACAGAGCCCTGGGGGACACCAGTGGTGAGAGCGCGTGGTGAGGAGACAGATTCTCGCCACGCCACCTGGTAGGAGCGACCTGTCAGGTAGGACGCAATCCAAGCGTGGGCCGCGCCGGAGATGCCCAACTCGGAGAGGGTGGAGAGGAGGATCTGATGGTTCACAGTATCGAAGGCTGCCGATAGGTCTAGAAGGATGAGAGCAGAGGAGAGAGAGTTAGCTTTAGCGGTGCGGAGCGCCTCCGTGATACAGAGAAGAGCAGTCTCAGTTGAATGACTAGTCTTGAAACCTGACTGATTTGGATCAAGAAGGTCATTCTGAGAGAGATAGCAGGAGAGCTGACCAAGGACGGCACGTTCAAGAGTTTTGGAGAGAAAAGAAAGAAGGGATACTGGTCTGTAGTTGTTAACATCGGAGGGATCGAGTGTAGGTTTTTTCAGAAGGGGTGCAACTCTCGCTCTCTTGAAGACGGAAGGGACGTAGCCAGCGGTCAGGGATGAGTTGATGAGCGAGGTGAGGTAAGGGAGAAGGTCTCCGGAAATGGTCTGGAGAAGAGAGGAGGGGATAGGGTCGAGCGGGCATGTTGTTGGGCGGCCGGCCGTCACAAGACGCGAGATTTCATCTGGAGAGAGAGGGGAGAAAGAGGTCAGAGCACAGGGTAGGGCAGTGTGAGCAGAACCAGCGGTGTCGTTTGACTTAGCAAACGAGGATCGGATGTCGTCGACCTTCTTTTCAAAATGGTTGACGAAGTCATCTGCAGAGCGGGAGGGGGGGGGGGGGGATTCAGGAGGGAGGAGAAGGTGGCAAAGAGCTTCCTAGGGTTAGAGGCAGATGATTGGAATTTAGAGTGGTAGAAAGTTATTCAAGTAAGTAAGGTAAATACATTTCGAAAATGTAAAAAAAAAAATGTTACAGTGCAGGCTAACGCAAATGAGCTAGCTAGTTGGCTAGCTAGACATACTGTTAAGCGAATTAAATGTCACCAGTTAATGTTACCCAACTTCATATTAGCTAGCTATCTTGATGTATTTATCACTGTAAAAAACAAACTCCAAATGCCATGGAGGAGGGTGAAAGGATCATTTTTAGCAGCCCCAACTTTCAAAGTGAGAGAGTAGGTTATTCTGGATAGGGCAGGTTATTTTGTGTAGTTCCAGTCCCTAGAAGTGAGGACGGAGGTAAAAGAAACATAATATTCAGTGCAATGTAATTTCAGTATAATGAAGTCTGTTTCTTGTGCGTTTTTCTGTCCTCAGATGAAGAGAGCTCTGAAAGCCTGTCTACGGATGTAGAGGTCCCAATGAAGAGCAGTGGTTCTCAGTCCTGGTCCTGGGGACTCAAAGGGGTGCACATTTCTGTTTTTGCCTTCAAATGATCAATTAAGCTTCGAGTGGTATTCATTTGTGATGCTATCCTTGTTATGATCCTGTTATTGTCACATGCTACACATGCACATGTGTGTGCCCATGCATCTATCACTTCAATGTTCTCATGCTTTGTTCTCATGCTTTGTTGTAAGGGATATTATACTTTAGTAATCCACAATGATCTGTTGATGTAAAAGTCTAATAATGACATTATCTTCCATATTCCTACAGATATCTTGTAAATGGAGATTCCTTCAAAACGATTGCCTACAGTTACCGTGTAGGGCACTGCAAGGTTGGGTGACCAGGGCCATCTGGGCCTGCCTCCTGGAGGAATTCAGGTGTGTCAAGGCTACCTGTGTCCTGCGTAACTTCATGAGGATGGACACGAGGACCAGGAGGGAATCTGCAGCTCGCCACCGTGTGCCAGAGGACAAGTCTGCTGCTCTGCAGGATGTTTCAAGGATGGGGTCCAACAATGCAGCAAGAGAGGCATTCAGTGTGCGGGAGATCTTCACCTCCTACTTCTTTGAAGAGGGTTCTGTTCCCTGGCAACATCATAGACTACACTGCACAACCAAAGGCTCTTTTAAGAGCCATCCACATTGCAATAAGAGTATTCTTCCATTTACTTAGCTATGTCAACTGCAGTTATTCAATTCCCAGTTTCTCTCTTTGATTTCTACTTCTCAGGTGATGGTAAGGGTGTGATGTCTGTACAAAAACAAAAACAGGCTATTTTAAGTCATCCATATTGAAAAAAGTTTAAACAATTAGACACCCTATAACCCACACATGTATCAGTATGATTGATGGATTGCGTTGTGCAGTAAGCAGGCTCAGGTGTCCACCTTCAAAGTATAGGCAAGAGGGCCAACCATGGAGAATAGTAAGACAATTCATTATTTCTAGAAATACGGTATATTGTTCGTCCTCGTGTGTCCGTCCATGTTTTTCAGCATAAAGTACTCTGCAGCCACTTAGTGTGGGCACCAGGTAAGGCCACACACAGATTCCTGTTGAATACTCTCTTTAACTACCTTATTTTCTCAACAGTCTCTCTCCTTCACTTCATCCCTCTCTCCCTTCTCCCTATATCCTCTAGGTTATATCAGCTGTGTCAGCGAACCCCTCCCACATCTGAACTGGCTACATAGAGGGCGCAGCATGATCAGAGGTGAGAGCTCACTTTGTCAGGTCAACAGGAATTATTATTGAAGAGATTCTTTACACTGAAATAGAGATTCAGTTGTACCAGAGTTGATGATCCAAGGTCAGTTTTGCATTTCCACCTGATGATTATGATGACTGACAGTGTTAGCAGGTTTAAGCCTTGGGTTTTTAAAATGTTTATTCTATCTCCCCATCTGTCTCTCGTGTGCAGATATGTTTTGATGTGAGAGAGGATGCCAACCCCCAGTCCCGTCATCGCCACCTCACCCTCTCTAAAGATAAACTTTGGGCCGACTGGGAGCCCAAGGCTGGTTAGGAGACACTATTGTGTAATTATGATTAACTGAGAGAAAATTATGGTAGCACTGTGATTCATTAATCATATGCTGCCTTCCCAGCTCCTATGTTCTTACCTCTTTCCCTTTTACACCTCTCTCACCGCCTATTTCTTCCTGTTTTTATAATGCACAACAGATGTGCATTGAACTACAGATTGAACATGTATTTATACTATTACAATTATAATGTTTATAACACTTGGACAATTAACTTCTTTCAATAAAGGGTTTCACATTATCTACTGGTTATAATGAAGTCTTTCATTTGATGAAATACTACACCTATCCTGTGTTTATCAGATCGTTTTATTATTATTATTATTTTCACCTTTATTTAACCAGGTAGGCAAGTTGAGAACAAGTTCTCATTTACAATTACGACCTGGCCAAGATAAAGCAAAGCAGTTCGACAGATACAACGACACAGAGTTACACATGGAGTAAAACAATCATACAGTCAATAATACAGTAGAAACAAGTATATATACAATGTGAGCAAATGAGGTGAGAAGGGAGGTAAAGGCAAAAAAGGCCATGGTGGCAAAGTAAATACAATACAATATAGCAAGTAAATGCAGATGATGGAAATTAGATATTGAGATGAACCGGTTTGAGAATGTACATGATGCATAGGAAGTGGTGTACATTTATAAATATATATATATATTTTTCCGTGTATATGAATTACAAATCAACCTTTAACTAGTTAAATCATGTTTCTAGTCTATTTCATAGTTACAATGTGTAACCATTGATGTCCCAGGACCAAGACTGGTAAACACTGTTGAAGTGTATCATTGTAATACATACATGCAGTGTTAGAGGAAATTATAGTTGAGATGATTAATTATGTATACATTATTGATTAGAACCATTTATGAAAAGTAAAAGTTATTGGTTAAGCTGTTACTGAAAATATAAGCAGAACGAATTAATTGTCTGTGTCTCTTGGGTGGTTAAAGGGGCGCGATGCTATGGCTTTTCATACAGATAACAATGTTTTGGTTGGATTCCATTAGTGGAGAGAAGTATATCTTTTAGACAGGTTGGAATGTAGTTTTATGAGGGGAGTAAAATTATCTCTAGGACTGAATACTACGCTATTGTAAGGATGGGAGAGGGTGTGAAACTGATGACGTCATTTTATGTTCCCTTTCTTTAAAATGTAATGTTCTTTGTATTTTGGGTCAGTACTCTCTGGAATTAAACGCTCTTACCTGGCTTTTAAGACTGGTCTCGATCTACTTCATGCATAATTAATGAACTTACACATCATTAATGAATTAGAAACGAGTGCGAAATTGGTTTTGGCAATTAAAACATAAAGGAATTTAGAATTCCTCTATCATGCAGACACAGCATCATTCAAAGACTGGAATTTTATGCACCTGGTATTGGATATGACTGAAAAATAATCTGACATTCATACCTGAACTGTACCTTTATTTGCCACAGTAGAGTACATGATCAGTGAATATATTAAATGTACAGGCTACAATGTGGGGATCTCATGCATGGGAATAACTACATGTATATATGACCTCTTTGGAACAAAGTTATATTATTCTACTCAATCCATAGGCTTCATTAATGTCATTCAGACAGTTTTGAAGTTGGCTATGATAGCTGAGGTTCAAAGCTAGGTTCTGAACTAATTTGTATACCAAATGTTTTAGGGTCTATTCACAGATCGGCGACAAAGCTATCTACACATCCATAGACATACAGGTATTTTTATCCTCCACTGCACAATAAGCAAGAAAATAGTTAGCTAGCTACATTATTTAATCTATCTGCATTGTACGGCAAATATCAGCAAGGCAAGCTCACAAAATTGTACATTCAATTTGCAGTGAATGTTTTAGCTATATAGATTCTGTACATTCACTGTTTCACAAGACGACAGCCTGGTTTGCTGTTTGTTTCAGGAGTCCCTAAAACATTAAATTACATTTTCATACTCATGTCACAACAACCATAAAGCTAAATCACCCGATACGATTGTCGTAAAAAAAAAAACGTATCTTTTTTACCGCCTCCCAGGCCACATTCGCACCACCCAAAGGCCCCCGCTCTCTCTGCATTCCTTCCATTTAAATTAATGGGAAGCGGTGTTTCACCGCGCGGCACCGCGTGCTAGTGAACGCGGAGCATCTAGTAGGGGTATCTCGAGATCAGGGAACGTTCTCCTGCCCACTCCCAAGCTGTGTTCGAATACTCATACTACCCACACTAATCCTACTATTTGTGACGTGAATTGAGTATATAGTATTCTTATTGGTCATAGTATGGATATATTTAGTATATCCATACTAGTTAGCTAACTACCTAACAATTTACAAGTTCCCCGGATGTCCAACTAAATTCGCCAAAATATGAAGTATACATTTAGAGAGAGATATTTAGAGATAGACCAGACAGATGCTTTTCAACTTTCTTTTGAGAAACTGTACCCATAACATTAGGAACACTGTTGTAATGAACACTTATGAGAATGGTGGGCTGAATTTTCTGGACTTCACTCCTTTAAACAATACTTTTAAGATCAATTGGATAAAACAATTCCTAAGAAGACCCACTTCTATCTGGAATTGTATTCCTCATGTCTTCTCTACTTTTGGTGGCCTTAACTTCATGTTGTTTTGCAATTATAATATTGACAAAGTTCCAGTGAAACTTTCTGCTTTTCATCAGCAGGTTTTCTTCTCATGGTCCTTAATTTATAAACACAAATTTTCTCCACACAGATATTATATATGGAATAATCGGTATATATTGTACAAAAATACTGGTTCCGAAATAATATCCTATTGGTGAGCCAACTGGTAAATGCAGAGGGTCTTTTACTCAGTTATAAGGATTTTTTCACTTTACAAGGTCCCTGTTGTATAGCACACTATATTACTTAGACAACTAATATAAGGACAGGACATGTGACGGGAGTAGCAATTAACGTGGGCATTGTTTAATGGGTTTCACAGGAAGAACATTCCAAGCATTGCAACGTAGGTAAGCAATGGTGGTTACAGGTGCCCTAAAGGGACAAAGCTAGAATATCAATACACAACAGTCCCTGTAACACCTAACGATTTTGCAATTGTTTTAGATGCCATTCCCTCAGGTGTTGCTCTGTTATTCAGGAACTTGTCAAGACCTGACCCCCAGAGCTTACCTTCTATTGACCCTGTTGACTCATCAGTAGGAAAGATTTGTTTATCTTTTGGTCCATTCAACAACAGAGCGATACAAACCTTGTTTCAGCAGGATATTGTATCTATACCTTATGTCATGCCTTATTGGATTGGATTTATTGCCACACACATACCTACTTGTTAACCAAATTAAGGAAGTTTCCTTTAAAAATATTCATAAATATTATCCTGCCAACCACTATATGAAGAAGTTTAAGGAAAACATCAACTCAAATTGCTCCTTTTGTAATGACAGCCCAGAAACAGTGTTGGATCTTTTTTGGTATTCATGTAAGAAAACTGTGGCAAGACATCAGTAGATTTATAATTGAACACATTTATGAAGATTTTACACTATTGTGGAGAGATGTACTCTTGGATTCTTTACATAAGATAGAAATAAGATGAACATTTTTATGTAATTCATTTCATTATTCTTTTGGCCAGATTTCATATACACAAATGTAAATTTACAAACAAAAAAACAATTTCTTACCCTACAAAAATAATTTGGGTAATTGAATTTCTGTATTGATTTGTTGTTAATAAAATATATTTTTTAAAGACACTATTTCCGTACTTTAGGGCCCATAATGCAATTCTTCAAGAAATGGGCGTGGATCCACATCTTTTTCAGATTTCAAGAAAATGGCGGAAAATATGCAGCCAAAGTCCAACAGCGGATACAAATTCATTGCTTTAACTAATTATGACAACAAAATGTTGAGAAATGTAATAAAGTAATGACTTTTCCAATACGTTACCTTACACGCTGACAATCTGTTAGCTACGCTGTCCTTATGAACCACGTAGCATATCATTACAGTAGTATGAACAGGCGTTGTGCCGAAAATCGTTCATTGCTGCGACTTGCTTGCTAGAACTTGAGATTTCTGCTCTTCACTTCGTTGTCAGTTTAGCCTACATTTCATTGATCTTAATAGCAGAAATCATTTTTGTCTGCAGTTTTCGGTTTGGCTATTTGTTTCTAGTGTATGTGGCGGTGGGCGGCTGCCATTGTCGTCCATACCTAAATCCGCAACTGATGTTGTAGTCTATAAATACATATCTTAGCCAAAATTCGTCATATGTCTCATTCGACTAGTATTTTTGAAAGTGTAAGGATAATAATTCAGCCATAGTAATAAAATGTTTATTGCTTGCTAACATGTTACTCCGTCCACTATGTTTAATATAACACACATACATTCATTATTACTTTCGGATGCCTATCCTGACATGAAGTTTGTTCTATAGAAGGTATTTGATTCTGATGTGTGCCAAAGAAAGTATTTGACTCCAGCCACAAAATTAAGGAAATGAATTATTCCATTCTTAGCTAAATTGTATTATCGTTGTGCGTTCTCAATGAACTTTGGGTGCTTTCGTAAATTCGCTCTGGCTATCTACTCCGATTGTGTACCAGTCCAGAGCACAGAATAATGCATGTACGAGTGCTCAGCAGCGGTTGAATATGGCAGACAAAAAAAGCGTCATTAAATTGTTGCCACCAACGCTTTGGACAACATAAAAACTGCCTAACCAGCTCTGCTATGGCGAGTAAAATGGTCAGAGTGGTCACTCTCATTTGTGTCTGGAAGTAGCTAGCCAACATTAGCATGGTGTCAATATGCCTTGTCCATTGTTGTTCTGGTTAGTGTTTATTGGCTTATTTCACTGTAGAGCCTCGAGCCCTGCTCATTAGATCTTATCAAACCTTTCAGTTCCACCACCCACACATGCGATGACATCACCTGGTTTCAATGATGTTTCTAGAGACAATATCTCTCTCATCATCACTCAATGCCTAGGTTTACCTCCACTGTATTCACATCCTACCATACCTTTGGCTGTACATTATACCTTGAAGCTATTTTATCGCCCCCAGAAACCTGCTCCTTTTACTCTCTGTTCCAGACATCATAGACAACCAATTCTCATAGCTTTTAGCTGTACCCTTATCCTACTCCTCTGTTCCTCTGGTGATGTAGAGGTGAATCCAGGCCCTGCAGTGCCTAGCTCCACTCCTATTCCCCGGGCACTCTCTTTTGATGACTTCTGTAACCGTAATAGCCTTGGTTTCATGCATGTTAACATTAGAAGCCTACTACCTAAATTTGTTTTATTCACTGCTTTAGCACACTCTGCCAACCCGGATGTCCTAGCCGTATCGGAATCCTGGCTTAGGAAGACCACCAAAAACTCTGAAATCTCCATCCCTAACTACAACATCTTCAGACAAGATAGAACGACCAAAGGGGGCGGTGTTGCAATCTACTGCAGAGATAGCCTGAAGAGTTCTGTCCTATCCAGGTCTGTACCCAAACAATTTGAACTTCCACTTTTAAAAATCCACCTCTCTAAAAACATGTATCTCACAGTTGCCGCCTGCTATAGACCACACTCTGCCCCCAGCTGTGCTCTGGACACCATATGTGAACGGATTGCCCCCCATCTATCTTCAGAGCTTGTGCTGCTAGGTGACCTAAACTGAGACATGCTTAACACCCCAGCCATCCTACAATCTAAGCTTGATGCCCTCAATCTCACAAAAATGATCAATGAACCTACCAGGTAGTACCCCAAAGCCGTAAACACGGGCACCCTCATAGATATCATCCTAACCAACTTGCCCTCTAAATACACCTCTGCTGTTTTCGACCAAGATTTCAGCGATCACTGCCTCATTGCCTGCATCCGTAATGGGTCAGCGGTCAAACGACCTCCACTCATCACTGTCAAATGCTCCCTGAAACATTTCAGCGAGCAGGCCGTTCTAATCGACCTAGCCCGGGTATCCTGGAAGGATATTGACCTCATCCCGTCAGTAGAGGATGCTTGTTTTTTTTTAAATGCCTTCCTCACCATCTTAAATAAGCATACCCCATTCAAGACATTTAGAACCAGGAACAGACATAGCCCTTGGTTCTCTCCAGACATGACTGCCCTTAACCAACACAAAAACATCTTATGGCGTTCTGCATTAGCATCGAACAGCCCCCGTGATATGCAACTTTTCAGGGAAGATAGAAACCAATATACACAGGCAGTTAGAAAAGCCAAGGCTAGCTTTTTCAAGCAGAAATTTGCTTCCTGCAACACAAACTCAAAAAAGTTCTGGGACACTGTAAAGTCCATGGAGAATAAGAACACCTCCTCCCAGCTGCCCACTGCACTGAGGAGAGGAAACTCTGTCACCACTGATAAATCCACTATAATCCACTACAGCTGGCGATGATTTCCAACTGGCTACCCCTACCCCGGTCAACAGCACTCCACCCCCCACAGCAACTCGCCCAAGCCTTCCCCATTTCTCCTTCTCCCAAATCCAGTCAGCTGATGTTCTGAAAAATCTGCAAATCTGGACCCTTTCTTTCTAAAGCTATCTGCCGAAATTGTTGCAACCCCTATTACTAGCCTGTTCAACCTCTCTTTCGTGTCGTCTGAGATTCCGAAAGATTGGAAAGCTGCCGCGGTCATCCCCCTCGTCAAAGGGGGTAACACTCTACACCCAAACTGCTACAGACCTATATCTGTTCTACCATGTCTTTCGAAAGCCAAGTTAACAAACAGATTACCGACCATTTTGAATCCCACCGTACCTTCTCCGCTATGCAATCTGGTTTCAGACCTAGTCATGGGTGCACCTCAGCCACGCTCAATGTCCTAAACGACATTATAACTGCCATCGATAAGAGACATTACTGTGCAGCCGTATTCATCGACCTGGCCAAGGCTTTCGACTCTGTCAATCACCACATCCTCATCGGCAGACTCGATAGCCTTGGTTTCTCAAATGATTGCCTCGCCTGGTTCACCAACTACTTCTCTGATAGAGTCCAGTGTCAAATCGGAGGGCCTGTTGTCCGGGCCTCTGGCAGTCTCTATGGGGGTGCCACAGGGTTCAATTCTTGGGCAGACTCTCTTCTCTGTATACATCAATGATGTCGCTCTTGCTGTTGGTGAGTCTCTGATCCAATTCTATGCAGACCACACCATTCTGTATATTTCTGGCTTTTCTTTGAACACTGTATTAACAACCCTCCAGACGAGCTTCAATTCAATACAACTCTCCTTCCGTGGCCTCCAACTGCTCTTAAATACAAGTAAAACTAAATGCATGCTTTTCAACCGATCACTGCCTGCACCTGCTCGCCCGTCCAGCATCACTACTCTGGACGGTTCTGACTTAGAATATGTGGACAACTACAAATACCTAGGTGTCTGGTTAGACTGTAAACTCTCCTTCCAGACTCACATCAAACATCTCCAATCCAAAGTTAAATCTAGAATTGGCTTCCTGTTTCTCAACAAAGCCTCCTTCACTCATGCTGCCAAACAAACTCTCGTAAAACTGACCATCCTACCGATCCTCGACTTTGGCGACGTCATTTACAAAATAGTCTCCAATAACCTACTCAATAAATTGGATGCAGTCTATCACAGTGCCATCCGTTTTGTCACCAAAGCCCCATATACTACCCACCATTGCGACCTGTACGCTCTCGTTGGCTGGCCCTCGCTTCATACTCGCAGCCAAATCCACTGGCTCCATGTCATCTACAAGACCCTGCTCGGTAAAGTCCCCCCTTATCTCAGCTCGCTGGTCACCATAGCATCTCCCACCTGTAGCACACGCTCCAGCAGGTATATCTCTCTGGTCACCCCCAAAACCAATGATTTCTTTGGCCGCCTCTCCTTCCAGTTCTCTGCTGCCAATGACTGGAACAAACTACAAAAATCTCTGAAACTGGAAACACTTATCTCCCTCACTAGCTTTAAGCACCAGCTGTCAGAGCAGCTCACAGATTACTACACCTGTACATAGCCCATTTATAATTTAGCCCAAACAACTACCTCTTCCCCTACTGTATTTATTTTGCTCCTTTGCACCCCATTATTTCTATTTCTACTTTGCACATTCTTTCACTGCAAATCTACCATTCCAGTGTTTTACTTGCTATATTGTATTTACTTCACCACCATGGCCTTTTTTTGCCTTTACCTCCCTTATCTCACCTCATTTGCTCACATTGTATATAGACTTATTTTTCTATTGTATTATTGACTGTATGTTTGTTTTACTCCATGTGTAACTCTGTGTTGTTGTATGTGTCGAACTGCTTTGCTTTATCTTGGCCAGGTCGCAATTGTAAATGAGAACTTGTTCTCAACTCGCCTATCAAGTAAAAAAAAAATGGTGCTCGACTGCCGTTGTAAGGTCAGAACGCTCAAACCCTACTCCTCCTACGCCTAGCGTCCAGTGTGCGCTCCGAGAGCGAAACGCTCTGACTTTACAAACGGACAATGACAACGCTCTGAATTTACGAGCGGACTCTGGCACTCAAGGTTGGATTTAAGAACACACCCGAAGTCAAGTCGTAAAATGTCTAACTAGTCATTTGTTACGCTAACTAGCTAGCAAGAGGTTGCATAGCAACAGCATCAACTTCCGGTAGACTGGCGAAGAGCTAGTACGCTCAACTGAAAGGATACTGTTCCGTTTACAGTATACTAAAATTAACTTATAGTATGTAGTATATACTCATTAAATATGTAGAATACAGTATGTTAGTATGGGTATTCGAACACGGCGCCAGTGATCAACTCCTGCAGCATGTTTTGTAGTTGTCATGGTAACAATTTACTAGTTCCGTCAACAAAATCGCTGGAGAGACTCCTCATCAAGGTCCATGAAACAGTTGGGAAACTTGATGGGATGCAGGACAAATAGAAGTATCTGGCTGGGAAGAAGCTTGTTTTGTATCCAAGTATGTTGGCCAGTCAGACTAGAAATAAACCACAATGTCGCGAGTTTACGGGACCAACACCTCATTCAGTGGCTGTGGTAAGTTCAGCACAAACTCTGTGGCTAGTTAACGTTAGTATCCTAGCTAGTAAGAAACCTACCGCAAGCTAACGTTAGCTAGCTAACGTTAATACGCGTCACTACATGTTGTACATTGCTAAACAAACATATTGTTTTGTAAAATTAGAGAGTAAGCATATCTAGCAATTATTTTTTAAATGTTTTCTTTTCCTGACCCGAGTTGTAGGAAAACTGGCCCCTAGTTGTACTGTAGCCAGATAGATTCCCGTGTGACAGTTCTGTACAATGTTTTACTTAAAGCAAATAACTACAGTAGGGCCTGGAGTTTTCCCTGGCCAGGTCACTTGGTCAGGAGAATCTGCTGCCTCCCATAAACATAAGTACTAAACCCTCACCAACCTTTTCCAGAGGGCAAGGTTCCCATCATCCAGGCCTCCAGACTACCTCATCCTGGAGAGAAGGAAACAGGAGGAGGCCCGGGACAAGGTGTTGGAGTTCACCAAGTACCAGAACACCTGTGACCTTAAGACGCGCTGGGAGAAGAACTCTGACCGGCGCATTGTGTTGGGAACCATTGAGAGACGGGTCAAAGATGCCATTGGGCAGTATCAGATGACCATCAATGAGAGGAGGGATAGGTCTGTGACAAATCTTTCGGTTGAGTTCCTATAACTGCTGATCATATTTTAATAGAGGTATTTCAATTGCTCCATGTCTGTCTATCACCCCTGTCTCCCTTAGACTGCATGATATGTTGGAGGCAGAGGAGAAGGAACTGCTGAGAGAAATGGAGACCAAGAAGGAGACAGTACTGGAGAGACAAGCCAAGATGCGAGAGAGAGCCAAGTTACTGCGAGAGAGGAGGGAGAGTGAAAGACTAAGTGTGGTTGAAGACAAGCTTGAACAGCTATTCAGGTAGAGATAACACCTAAAGGGAGGTTCTACAAGACAATGTTGCAGCTTTCTTTTCTATGTGTGTGTTCAAACCTCTATACAAATAGATTTTTTAAATGGACCAATTTCAGAGAGCAGAGTGAGGAGCTCCGGACTGAACAGACTCGGCGCAGGCAGGACGAAATTTGCACAGAGCGGGCTGCGCAGCTATGTACACGGCAGGTGACGCAGCGGCAGAAAGAGGAGGAGGAGCAGCTCTTTGCTCAGCTGTGGGAGAGCGACCGGCGAGCCAAGGAGGAGCGGGAGGTCCAGGATGCGCAGAGGCAACGCCAGAGTAACTTGCAGCAGCTGGTCTACCTGCGCGTCCAGATGGAGGCTGCCGAGCAGCAGAGAGAACAGGCCAAGCAGCTCAAAGAGGAAGAGGCCCTGCTACTGGTAGGCGAATTCAGCCTGTAACTGAGATGCTTCTCTCTGTGTGGGTTTCTGCTTTGTGATCACTAATTGAGCCCTCTCTGTTTTTCTCTGTGTGTGTCCCAGAGGGAGCAGAGAGAGATGCTGCATCTGGAGGAGCAGAGAGAGCACCGTCATAAGCTCCAGGGTCAGGAGAGCCGGCGCAGGCTGCTCGACCACTCTCTGAGGCTGAAGATGAAGCGCCAGGCCAGGGAGCAGCAGGACGAGCTGGCCTTGGACATGAGCATGCTCGAGCAGCTGCTGACGGAGGAGAGAGATGAGAAACAGGGCAAGGTCACGAGGAAGGTGGGAAAGTGGAGTCGTATTAGCATGTTAAATTACCACATTGTCACTATTTGGCACACAAAGAAATCTTATGAAACTACAAGAGGCAGATGATAACTGACTGAGCGTGTGTGTACCACAGCTTGAACTGCGAGAGGAGCAGAGTAGGTACCAGCAGTACCTGGCCGATCAGCTTGAGGAGCAGAAGAGACAGGAGGTGGAGACAGAGAAGCTGATCGAGGCAGAGCTAAAGCAGACCTGGGCCCGGAGGGCAGAGCAGTGTCACAAAGAGAAACAAGCCAGGGATAGGCTGATGAAGGATGTGATGGACACACGCCGCCTGCAGATCCAGGAGAAATGTAAGAAAGCGGAAGAGAGGGAAGCAGATCTGTCACTTGGGCAGGTCCTCTGTGACAGTGAAGTTGATTTACAGTTTACAATGAATCGTTTATATCACAAGTCATATTTTAAATGGGATGTGGTCTCATGGTGTGTGTGTGTGCTTGTGTATTTGTGCTTCTTCTTTAGTGGATTTGAACAAGCAGAAACAGGCTCAGCTGGCCGAGGAGAGAGACGAGCTAAACAAAACCATACAGGAGAACAAACTGCTGGATGAGAGAGAGAAAACTCGGTATGTGTAACGGATGTGAAACGGCTAGCTAGTTAGCGGTGCTGTGCGCTAAATAGCGTTTCAATCGGTGACGTCACTTGCTCTGAGACCTTGAAGTAGTGGTTCCCCTTGCTCTGCAAGGGCCGCGGCTTTTGTGGAGCGATGGGTAACGATGCTTCGTGGGTGACTGTTGTTGATGTGTGCAGAGGGTCCCTGGTTCGCGCCCGGGTATGGGCGAGGGGACGGTATAAAGTTATACTGTTACATATGCATAGTGTGATCAAAGATTCTGACATGCGTCCTCTCACAGAAATACACAATCATTTGACCCTTTTTCACACACAGCAGTAGTCTTCACAATAATACTCTGCTTTCCTCTCCTAGTCTGAGACAGGGCTGTCAGGAGTTCCAGACAGACCTGCTGGCCCAGATGATGTACCAGCAGCAGTTGCGTGATGAGGGGAGATCTCAGACAGAGCAGGAGCACCAGCAAGGCCTGGTCTACCAGGAGCAGTACAACAGGAAGATGCAGGAGATCCTCTCCAGGTCTACCTCACACACCAGGGCTGTCCACCCCTTCAGGAGAACCTCTTCCACTAACCCACAGGGACAGTTTAGCTTAGAGTAACCTAGCATGTGAAGTAAAGCAAATGCATTTATGGCCTGGCTCGACAGGGAACACATACTTTCGTAATTCAGACAACATACACAAAAACGAATCTCTAAAAACCATACACCCACACGCCTGATCCTGTCTTACCTCACAAACATACATCTCCGGCAAGTGCTTTATGTGTAATCATCTTAAGACAAATCCGAAATTAGCTGTCCCAAGTTTTTCAGAAAATGGCTAATGGATATTAAATGCAAATAAAATAAGTTGAATCATATTTTTGATTTGCTATATTTCAAACATTGATGGAGGATTTCCAGGAACAAAGCTGTTCATATTTTGTTCAGTAGGTAGCGCTGAAAATGTATTTTTTTCAGTTCAATTTCAGGAACGCTTTATGAGCACGTTGTTGGTATATTAAATGTATCTAATTTAAGGATAAGTTCGATTTTCAATTGAATAATATTACTGTGGAGGTGGAGGCCTGCCTGCATACACTTCAAGAAAGCAGTGTCTTTCTGGATTTCATTGCAATGTAATGTAATATCACGTGATGGCAAACATAACGTTGTTGGATAATACAGGGATAAAGTCTGAAATACATTATGTCATGAGCATAAGTTGCTTTCTCTGGATATAGTTACAGCAAGTGAAGGCAGAGAAAGATACAAGAAAAACGATCTTGTTGAGTGTGAAAGTGTGTGTGTGTGTGTGTGACATTTAAGATAATGCATCATGTGCTATATAAATCTACCAAGCGAAAATGAGATGTGCCTGTATTTAGCATGTTTAAATAAGGCATGATTTAGTGGTGCCAAAAATAAGAATTGGGCTAAAAGCTTATTGTATCACCCAACTCGACTAACTGGATTTTAGTGTCATACTGCCATTAAGTCTATTATGCTTAGACTCATCGCATGGCACATACCTGTAGGTAGTTGAGCAGGTGGTAGGAATTCAGTGGTTAGTCTGGCTGAGTTACCAGAACAGGTTGTTAGTGGCATGTCAAAGCATTGAGTCCTATTATCTCAGTGTCATTTCCCAAAGCAACCCATGGTGTTAGCCCCAACGTTAGGACCAACTGCTGTGGAATGAGGCATACGCAACTCTCCAAACGGATTGCTGTGGAAAATATTTCACAAACACTAACTGAGTAATCTCTATCCTCTTTGTAACCGACTGTTTTAGGCCCATTTCATAATAACACAAACCCTTTTCCTTACAAACCCTTTTACTTATCTGTGCTAGTTATCAATACTACTGTAGTTCAATGTGACCTTCAGTGGAATGCATACAGTACAAATTGTAGAATGTTGAAAAATAGGCATGGATTGACATTTGGAAACCAAATGAGCAAATAGCACATTACTAGTCATTTTCCTTGTGACCTGTTCCATCTGTGATCTCTGTTCTCTTTATTTAAAAAATATATATATATATTTCACCTTTATTTAACCAGGTAGGCTAGTTGAGAACAAGTTCTCATTTGCAATTGCGACCTGGCCAAAATAAAGCATAGCAATTCGACACATATAACAACACAGAGTTACACATGGAATAAACAAAACGTACAGTCAATGATACAGTAGAAAAAAAGAAAAGAAAAAGTCCATGTTCAGTGAGTGCAAATGAGATAAGATAAGGGAGTTAAAGGCAATAAATAGGCCATGGTGGCGAAGTAATTACAATATAGCAATTAAACACTGGAATGGTAGATGTGCAGAAGATGAATGTGCAAGTAGAGATACTGGGGTGCAAAGGAAGATAAATACTCTATGGGGATGAGGTAGATTGATGGGCTTATTACATATGGGCTATGTACAGGTGCAGTGATCTGTGAGCTGCTCTGACAGATGGTGCTTAAAGCTAGTGAGGGAGATATGAGTCTCCAGCTTCAGTGATTTTTGCAGCTCATTCCAGTCATTGGCAGCAGAGAACTGGAAGGAAAGGCGACCAAAGTAGGAATTGGCTTTGGGGGTGGCCAGTGAGATATACCTGCTGTAGTTTGTGCTACGAGTGGGTGCTGCTATGGTGACCAGTGAGCCGCAGATAAGGTGGGGCTTTAATTAAAAATATAAAAAATTAATGGGTGGACTCTATTTTGACTGTTCCTGCATACTTTTCAGATTCCATATAACAGCCTGGTAGGTGAAGTCAATCAACACCCCATACCTGCAGAAGGAGTGGTTTGGGAGTGTAGTCATGGCATGATATTGGAATGGATTTTTTTCTTCTTTCAAGCCTGCCTTCTGCTAAGGCTTAAATAGCCTACTGATAATAATGTCTTGAGAACAGTATGATCTGGAACATGGAATAATCACAGCTACCTCTGAATAGAGTAGCAGAATCTTTGACTACATACAGTATCTAAGGACTATAACGCCATAATGAAAAGGCAAGTGAAGGAACATAGCAACATAATGAAGAGACAAGAGGGGAAGATTGACCATGAACTTTACTGCAAGGTAACATACTACTGCTGTAGACCTACATGTTGTATTTTGTGATATTGTTGATCATAGTGGGACTAAATGCGGAACAGGATGTATAAATGATGCTGAGTTTTCTAAAGTCTAATTTCCCAAAATATTGTAACCTTGCAGCTGTCATGGACATAAAACTTAAGCATGACATTTTTATAGGCTTCAGGTAACAGCCTAGTTCCTGTCACAGATTGTACTACTACAATCAAAGATAACACTCTGACGTGTTAATGCTTGCCTTGAACTAAGATACTAGGTCCACCGAGTTCAAGAAATCATAGTAATTGATTATTCATACCTTTGCTTTTCAGAATGATTTTGTGGGGTGGAGCAAAAAGTTGCGTTAATTTCATTAAGATTCCCAAAATGTGCCAAGATAAATCATATAATAGCCATACATATAGGCGTATATTAGAAGTTTTCAATTTAACATTATGACCTAAACCCATAATTGGACCTACCCCTCCACAGAACACCATGGTATCCCCACTGTAATGTTCGTTCTCATTTAGAGCTGGAATACAATTGTAGTGCGCTGATGAGCCAGTTGGGGTCTCGTGCGGTACTTCGGTACAGCCTGAGCTATTGCCAGTCAACATGACTTGAGTCCATGGATACGACGGAGAGGATCTAAAGGGAAGCTATTGATAAACTATTTATAGTTTATGTATTTGCACTTATAACCTACTGGGGCTTGCTATCCATATCCAGTCGTCATTCGTTGGCGTTTTTCATTAGAGTAATATAAGGGGGATCAAGCAACACTGAGTTGTTACGCAACTCATCCACGTGAAGACACCTGCCGTTCGTGACCAGGAAAGGGGTCGGAAGTGGCTAACATATTTAACTCAACCCTGGACGACGACACTCGGGAATATGACGACGAATTAAACTTCTAATTAGATGAAAAAACTTTACGGGATTATCAACAATCATGAGATATTGTCATTTATAAAACGCTGCAGTTACTTTTCAGTTTTCGTTGATAGTGTTGGACCATGTCCGTAAACGAGTTATATTCAAAGGTGAGTGATTTGTACAGTAATTGATTCTTTATATACACTTCTTTCTCCAGTCCAGGTCCTTTTGTTATTGCATAATTATTGAACCAACCTCTTGGGCCACCACATCTAAAGAGGGTGTAATTGTAGAATTCGCCATTGTAGCCAGTTTCCTGCTTGGATGGCATGTATTTTAATGCAGGCGTAATGACAAGTGTTCAGGAAGAAATCGAGCGCCAGCCATCCCAGTTCTGCTGGCTCGGATGTCATTGCAGCTTGTCTGACAGGTGCACGAGCAAGTTTAGTTTCGGTCTGGTATCGGTGTTCGGTTGTAGTTTACTGTTGTTTTCTAGCCTTGTGAGCTACTGCTGGACCTAGGTTGTGGCCATAATAGTAAAATCATACATTTTCAATACTGACTAGTCTTAAGATAAGTTATTTTATGTTATCTTTTATTAAAGGATAGTGAGTCAAAGCATTCATAATCTGATTGTACAGTATCTCCCAGGCCGACAGTGAGTTTTGAACATGGGATAAATAATTGCAAACAAATTATACTGAAGCTGCTTTGTGAAGAGGGACAAAAGAGGCGTTTTAATCATGGATTGATTGAATATTCTATTTCTGGTGGGAACATGCTTTATGCATGTTTTAACACAGGCTTGTGCCCAATCCTCAAAAAAGGGCTTTAGTTTTTGATATACCCCTACCCGAGGTATAACAAAGCACAACCCCCCCCCCCCCATATCTCGAAGGTCTCTCATGTATGAAATGGATGGTTGTACAAAAATATATAAAAAACAGCAGACTGCTTGGCATGGCAACACCAAGTATTTATTCCAAGTCACAAGCCTCTGAGGATCAATGAGGCAACTGGGAGGCTCCAACAACAGGAAAGATAATCTAACCCTGGACTCTGACACGTCTTCCTTGCTCTACAACTTGCCCCCACTGTGGTATAACTTGCACCTCCAGGATTGGGCTCTTAAATCACCTCCTTATCATTTAGAAGTGAGCTTTGATTCATTGCTAGTCTAATATGTCTGCCTGAATCTAACATGACCTTTTGCTGGCTCACTGCATTTCTGATGTTTATTGGGATGTTCTGGTGCACTCTTATCCTGTTTGGTTTGAGCTGGCACATTGCTTCTTCCAGACTTTCATGTCCACCATCCTGGCCATCTGCCTTGGAGTTGCTGTATATCTCGACTTGGTGACAGGCAGGTGTTCACTACAATGAACCGACACAACCTGACACTCATTGACAAGAAATGCCATAAACCTATTAGGCCTTCACATGCCATCCTGGATCTCCCAGAACTGTCCATGATAGGCCCAATCCACTATCAGTCCTTCCCTCATGTAGTTCCTAGAGACAGACACACCATGGAACTGGACTGCCACATGTCAGGAGGCCATTCAACAGCAAAAATGCCATCTGGACATTGCTGGCGTTCATTGTCCTCATATGTACCTACCATATTTGGCTACCATCCATGGCTGGCCAAGCCATGTGATCCCTGAACTGTACTCACTTGTGAAGAATGGCCTTTTATGCTGAGGTGAATCATGTTTTGGTCTGGGAAATCCCAACATCCCTATAAGGACATATGTCATTTATGGCAAATGAGGAACCTTAGGATGGTAAAACTTGCTGTATGTGATCATTTATGGTGGCTGGGGATTGAC
The DNA here is from genome assembly GCF_021184085.1 of Oncorhynchus gorbuscha. Taxonomy (NCBI): domain Eukaryota; kingdom Metazoa; phylum Chordata; class Actinopteri; order Salmoniformes; family Salmonidae; genus Oncorhynchus; species Oncorhynchus gorbuscha. The sequence goes on along the minus strand of NC_060183.1, from coordinate 45,691,562 downwards.
TATGAGAGTGGTCTTTGTGGGTAATGCTTAGTCTGCTCCACCTCCTCTGCAACCCTTATACTGTCCATCAAATCCCAGGGATTGTCTTCAAATGTATATGTGTGTGGAGCTGTGCTATGTCCCTCACAACCAATGCTTCATAGTCACAATCTATGTGGCACAGCGGTCTAAGACACGGCATCTCAGTGCAAGAGGCGTCACTGCAGTACCTGGTTCGAATCCATGCTGTATCACATCTGGCCTTGATTGGGAGTTCCATAGGGCGGCGAACAATTGGCCCAGCGTTGTCCAGGTTAGGGTTTGGCTGGGGTAGGCTGTCATTGTAAATAACAATGTGTTCTTAACTGACTTGCCTAGTTAAAGGTTAAATAAGTTAAAAAAAAATAGCTACACTCTAACTGACCTCTAAATATAAGTCACCCTCAGAGGTTCTGTCATTCTACATTTCCTGCTTGTTGAGCCCCAGTCGCTAATCAATGCCAACCACCCACCGATAATATCGGCGAAATTATCATCCTACCTGACTTCCAAAGGAATTTAAAGAAATATGTAGGACTTGACCTGCAAGACATTTTGCCACATTCTACATATAAAAAACCACACCCACAGGCCAATTAGGCATTGGAAAGATCTAAAGGCAAGTCTGTTTTTGACAGCCCTTTCACAGACTTTCCGTCACAACCAGACAACCAACAATTCCACTACTGGTGTATCTCCATCAACATTCAGGCTGGGATAAAATTCCAGTTAGTCAATGCAACTCTGGGATGTTGGCCTAGGCAGAGTTGCAAAGAAAAAGCCATATCCCAGACTGGCCAAGAAAAAGATTACGATGGGCAAAAGAACAGACACTGGACAGAGGAACTCTGCCTAGAAGGCCAGTATCCCATACTGTTGACGTTGAGACTGGTGTTTTGCGGGTACTATTTAATGAAGCTGCCAGTTGAGGACTTGTGAGGCGTCTGTTTCTCAAAGTAGACACTCTAATGTACTTGTCCTCTTGCTCAGTTGTGCATCGGGACCTCCCACTCCTCTTTCTATTCTGGTTAGAGACAGTTTGCTCTGTTTTGTGAAGGGAGTAGTACAAGTCATTGTTTTCAGTTTCTTGGTCATTTCTTGCATGGAATAGCCTTCATTTCTCAGAACAAGAATAGCCTGACACGTTTCAGAAGAAAGTCGTTTGTTTCTGGACATTTTGAGCCTGTAATCGAACCAACAAATGCTGATACTGTAGATACTCAACTTGTCTAAAGAAGGCCAGTTTTATTGCTTCTTTAATCAGACAATGGTTTTCAGCTGTGCTAACATATTTGCAAAAGGGTTTTCTAATGATCAATTAGCCTTTTTCAAAATTATAAACTTTGATTAGCTAACACAACGTGCCATTGCAACACTGGAGTGATGGTTGCTGATAATGGGCCTATGTAGATATATATATTTTTAAAGCAGCCGTTTCCAATTACAATAGTCATTTACAACATTAACAATGTCTACACTGTATTTCTGATCAATTCCATGTTATTTTAATGGACAAGAAAATGTGCTTTTCTTTCAAAAACAAGGACATTTCTACTGTATCTTGCCTATGCCGCTCTGTACCATCACTCATTCATATATCTTTATGTACATATCCCCCTTACACTTTATCCCCTTACACTTGTGTCTATAAGGTAGTAGTTTTGGAATTGTTAGCTAGATTACTTGTAGGTTATCACTGCATTGTCGGAACTAGAAGCACAAGTATTTCGCTACACTCGCATTAACATCTGCTAACTATGTGTATGTGACAAATACATTTTGATTTGAAGTGACCCCAAACTTTTGAACTGTAGTGTATACACTACTAGAGTAGCTGTTTTATTACGGTTGCTTTCCTGTTACTTGGTTACAATAGTGTGTGTGTGTTGTGAAAGCTTGTTATTATATTTTAAGGTTTTGCCCCTTGTTGAAATGAATGAGATGAAAACATGAACACACATTGTGGCTATTCAAACACAACAGAGGCATGACAGTGCCACTCATTGTCCTTGATATACCGAGAGCCTTATGAAACCATTTCAAAGACAGAATAACACAATCAAAATGAATAAGGGCTATTTATATGGAGGCTAAGGTGTTTGAGTGTAATTAACATGTTGGCCATGTTGAATTCAGAATACAATTGATTCAAAATTAGGAATGAGGGTTGTAAACAATTGTGAATAAATGCCTCCCATTTACAAAATTCATATTTGCAGGTGACTTAACCTTGATCAAATGTTATTATGGCAGCCATAATTATATTTTTGGATTTGAGGCAAAATATAATCTGTGATTGCCCCTTTGACCTAATTGCAATCCTTTAAGGAACCTTGGACCCCAAAAGTTTGTATATTGATGTTTGTTGTTTTCCTTAGAGCCAATTACAATAGCCACAACATCAAAGAATGTGTAACTGTTTTTCTTTTTCAGGCAGGACCATACAGCAATGAATGAGAGCAAATTTGACTTGGAAAATGTTCCATTGAACAGCTACCAAAACGTGAAGTTTCATAAATCATAAATATTTGTATATCTGATATTGCTGTCTATTGTATCTCTGTGTGTTTACAGGTCTACATTTTACAAGATGCTTTAACATATGCTAATGTTTGTTTCGGTATGTAGGGCAGATAATTGTCTCCTTCTATTCCAAATTCTAGCAATATCAGAGTTTGCAGTACTGGGTTACATGAGTCACCCCCCCCCCCCCTCAGCCAGGCAGGCATTATTCTTTACTGTTTGAGTTAAGGTGATGTCACAACATCTATCAATTGAACCACTTTTGCTATAAAATATTTGTATACAGCCATCCATTTCATATATTTATAGGAGACCTTTAGAGATATGGAAAAATGTGGTTGTTTTGTTATACCTTGGGTAGGGTTATGTATAACATTTTGGGGGCCTTGTCACTAGCCTATTTTCTAATACTGGGGGCCCACAGTTGAATGAACATGCAACAATAACTTGAACGGACACCATTACACACATTACAGACAATTGATGGGTTACTGGCCTACTCTGACATAGATTGTTGTGTAAAATTAGTACTTTTGAATTTATACTTTGTATTTTGTTCCAATTGTTATGAAATATTATAGTTTTTTTTTGTGGTGTAGGCCTATGTGTTGATTCACCTAGAAGATTTGTGTACACCACTGGAATGACTCATTTCAGGAAGAAACCTAGCCCAATGAAAGACACTAACTGCCTTCAGCGCCTCGTGACGATAGTGTCTTCTGGCCGGGGGAGTTTTTTAAAAGCCCTGATGCTTGCTCTAGACATTAACACTCATCGCTTGCGGCACAGTTTTGGAAACATAAGGAACGTGTCTTTCATATCAGCGAGATATAATTAAAAAGGGTTAGGGTTCCCACATGGCCATATTTCCATGTTACAGTGCTTGTTTACGGGAAAACAGACATAAGACTACCTGTGCTAATTAGCTATCTGCGTCTCTGAACACCTGTGTGCAAATGGAAGACAGACGCCACAAACGTGTTGTCACTGATAAATACTGTCGGCTGCAACTGTGTTAAAACAGTGTACAGTTAGTAGTGTGTTTTGCATTTGTGAAATTATTTTGATGTGATATGAAAGTAAAGGGATTTATTTTTTTAGAACCGTACCGATATCGATTCACTTTTAAATGGAGTATTTGGCTGTTTTGGCTGCCAGAGCCAATTCACCTTTCAAACAGAACATGTAAGGTCCTTGGACTATAAGGAGTAACATTAGGCTCCTTTAGTCTAGAAGAAACCTAGCCAAACTATTGAGAAAGAGATGTCTTTTGAAATGTGGAGTTATACATTGCAGGTGTTATTGGCTAGAGAACAGCATCAGGTTACACACATTATTTATCACTAATCCTTCATGACTCAAAATCTAGTTTCACATTCCTCTGCAGAAATGACAAAAAAACAAAGCTGCATTGTTGTTTATTTTAGAACTTTTGCATTTAGTTTAGGTGGTCCCTTTACTCAACTTTTGACTTGTTGAGTGAATGGCTGTTACAGTTCTCTGTCCAAACATATTGTTCTATTTATTTACTAGTGACTTCCCTCTGTCTCTCATTTGTTTACTCAGGGACAGACCAGTCAAACTTTGTCCCGTGAATAATTAACTTAGTCTGACAGATGTCAAACCTTTTTCTTCATGTTTTCCTTTGTGTATCGTTAGTACAAATGGGACTTGTGACATCATTGTAAAACACTAAAGACACACCTGTAGGCATTGTCATCTGAGTATTTCTCCTCTCTAGTCATTCCTGCTCGGTGCTTTCATCCGTGACCTTTTACCTTGCATTGTGTGACATCTCTATGAAATATTCTACCCTGTCTGTGAATTATATTGTATAAGAAGATTCTTCATGTCATAATTCTGTCTCGCTGGGCCAGTTCAAAGTCTTCTGATTAGGAATCCATTTAGCTTTTAGATTTAGTTTTGATACTGGATTGCAGTACAGTAACAGTCCTCAAATTGCACTCCTCAGTTAATAAGCTATTATCCTCCTGGTCCATCCTACTCACACTCTCTGCAGCCCCCCAACATGAAGCCCAGTAATCCAGAATAAAGACAAATCCTACGATTCCATCTGTTTTGTGATCAACGGCTGTACCAGCTGGCACACATTCTTTTTTAGCTTACTATGTTGTGGTCAAAACACAGACGACACATGCTGACTCGATCTACTATCTACCTTGCATTATGTACATAACCTGTAGATGTTGTGATGTCATTGCAGACCTGTAGTAATTAGGCCTTCCCTCTGACTGTGTGTTTGGTCTGCTGGTGGAATGTTGTTTCTTTGTGTTTAGTCAGGCTGTGGGCCTTCTTGGAGTCGCCACTAACCCCTTCCAGTTTGGGCCTTGGAGTGAATTTAGCCTAAACCTGCCCTCTGTTCAGAATTTTTAGTCGATTCCCAAATCATGACAAATATCTACAGTTGAAGTCGGAAGTTCTACATACACCAAATACATTTGAACTCAGTTTTTCACAATTCCTGACATTTAATCCTTGTAACGATTCCCTGTATTAGGTCAGTTAGGATCACCACTTTTTATTTTAAGAATGTGTAATGTCAGAATAATAGTAGAGAATGATTTATTTCAGCTTTTATTTATTTCATATTCCCAGTGGGTCATAAGTTTACATGCACTCAATTAGTATTTGGTAGCATTGCCTTTTAAATTGTTTAACTTGGGTCAAACGTTTCGGGTAGCCTTCCACAAGCTTCCCAAAATAAGTTGTGTGAATTTTGGCCCATTCCTCCTGACAGAGCTGATGTAACTGAGTCAGGTTTGTAGGCCTCCTTGCTCGCACACACTTTTTCAGTTCTGCCCACAAATTTTCCATAGGATTGAGGTCAGGGCTTTGTGATTGCCATTCCAATACCCTGACTTTGTTGTCCTTAAGCCATTTTGCCACAACTTTGGAAGTATGCTTGGGGTCAATGTCCATTTGGAAGACCCATTTGCGACGAAGCTTTAACTTCCTGAAAGGGTTTTGAAATATTGCTTCAATATATCCACCTAATTTTCCATCCTCCTGATGCCATCTATTTTGTGAAGTGCACCAGTCCCTCCTACAGCAAAGCACCCCCACAACATGATGCTGCCACCCCCATGCTTCACGGTTGGGATGGTATTCTTCGGCTCGCAAGCCTCCCCCATTTTCCTCCAAACATAGCGATGGTCATAATGGCCAAACAGTTATATTTTTGTTTCATCAGACCAGAGGACATTTCTCCAAAAGTACGATCTTTGTCCCCATGTGCAGTTACAAACCGTAGCCGTGGCTTCTTACTTGCTGAGCGGCCTTTCAGGTTATGTCGATATAGGACTTTTTTTACTGTGGATATAGATACTTTTGTACCTGTTTCCTCCAGCGTTTCACAAGGTCCTTTGCTGCTGTTCTGGGATTGATTTGCACTTTTTGCACCAAAGTACGTTCATCTCTAGGAGACCGAACGCGTTTCCTTCCTGAGCGGTATGACGGCTGCGTGGGTCCATGGTGTTTACTTGTGGAGGTCTGCAATTATTTTTCTGAGGTCTTGGCTGATTTCTTTTGATTTTCCCATGATGTCAAGCAAAGAGGCACTGAGGTTGAAGGTAGGCCTTGAAATGCATCCACAGGTACACCTCCAATAGACTAATTGATATCATTTGAGTCAATCAGAAGCTTCTAAAGCCATGACATCATTTTCTGGAATTTCCAAGCTATTCAAAGGCACAGTCAACTTAGTGTATGTAAACTTCTGTCCCACTGGAATTGTGATACAGTGAAATAATCAAATAATTTGTAAACAATTGTTGGAAAAATTACTTGTCATGCACAAAGTAGATGTCCTAACCGACTTGCCAGAACTTTAGTTTGTTAACAAGAAATTTGTGGAGTGGTTGAAAAAACTGGTTTTAATGACTCCAACCTAAATGTATGTAAACTTCCGACTTCAACTGTATGTGTTAATGTGGGCCTCGGGAATGTTATTTCTCAATTGCTTGTATCCCAGCCTAATGGTAGGCCTATGTTTTTCCCATTTATCATTGCAATATTTGAATTGTTTGAACTCTCACCTCCTCACTTAATGTAGCAGTATTGACAAGTGCTTGTTGTTAAATGGAAGGAGTCAGCTAATGTTAAACATCTCCATTGCAAGATGTCAGGTGATGCTGTAATTCTACTCCATACATTGTTTATTAGACATGCCAGTGCAGTACTTTCCTTTCATAAACAGGTAATAGGGTGCTGTCAGTGAGCCACTTTCAGCGACAACATATACGTTATCTTGCAGGCTATTCTAAAAGTTTTTTCCATACATGCCCAAACAGACATTTCTTTACTCCAGACCCCAGTGTCCTAAACTCCTAAAGTATACGCTTGGCTACTGTATGTAAGAGTAGGACTGAAACACGGACCCATGTATCGTAGCTGAAGGGAAGTTAACTGTAAAAATGTAAGGCACAAAAACAGGAAGAAAATTGTACCATGAAGCAGGAAGTTGCTGTGATTCTCAGGAGTACAGCACATAGAGAAGCTGGTAAACAACAACCTTGGTTCTTCAGGGAATTGAGCTTAAAGCCAGGTGTGTGTCTGTGTGTTTGGTATGTGTGTTCCTCTCCCTGGGGATGTATTGTCCCTCATAGGGCTTGTAACTGTAACATTACCCAGAAGCTTCACAGTAGAGTCGCCAGCCCACAAATGTCTGTCAGGGAGATACTAGTTGCATATAGCCTCAATCTGCTATGTAGGCTATTCTAAAAGGACTCGATTCTGACTTGAGATACTGTAAGTAGACTTAACTTAACAGTGTTTGACATAAGTCCATGTTAAGTCAACTGAAGTCTGAATAGGGCCAAAAGTGATTAGCATTTCGTTTTGTGGTCAAATGCTACTGAAAAGGGTGACAGGTTTTTCACACCACATATTTTGCATCATCAAGCATATCTCTTGATAATTATCTGCAGCTAGTCTGTTGCTTAGGAAAATGTGTCATGTCCTTTGTACAACAAAGCACTCCAGGAAAACCTTTATTCCACCTGCCTGCCTCATGATCATGCTAGCTGACATTCTCAGCATTTTCCCCCTAACACCTAAACGTTTCTCCTTGCTTCTGTCTTTAGAGCAGGTGTAATTAGCGCTCTCTTTTTTCCGATAAACAGACAGGTCAAAGTTCCTGGAGGAAGGGATTATGGACGTGACTTCCTATTGGCAGCAGGTTTTCACCTGACGCAGTAATAATAGTCCTTGTGCTGACTGACACGCACATCCTAGCAGGGCGGGGCAATGGTAGCACTGGAGAGGAAGGATAGAACACCTGTACAGTAGCTAGCTCCATTCTCAGGGTTTGCATTTGACCTGTGTATATTTACTTCAGCAGTTTATGAAGGGACTTTTACTGAAACCCGAGAGTAGCCTCTTCAGGTTGACCTCGTTTTCTCTCCTCACGACCCTTCACCAATTTATCTTATCGACAAGAAGATGATAACTTTTCACCAACTGTTATAAAACCCATTAATAGTTCACAAAAATGACAATGGAGATTGAAGAAAAAATATTCTTTGCCTAAAAATTTGAGCCGATAGACCAAAGGTTAGCCTAGCTGTAATTTGATTTCATTTTTTAAATCATTGCGATTGTTTGTAATAATATGGCCCACAACTTTTCAATGTTCTAGTCAGTGGATTAGTGGATGTAAACGCCCCACAATGACAAAGCAAAAACTTTTTTTTTTTTTGACAATTTTTTTTCCTACAACTTGATTGGAGTCCACCTGGGGTAAAATGAATTGATTGGACATGATTTGGAATGGCACACACCTCTCTATATCAGGTCCCACAGTTGACAGTGCATGTCAGAGCAAAAAAGCAAGCCATGAGGGCAAAATAATTGTCCGTAGAGCTCAGAGACAGGAATGTGTCGAGGCACAGATCTTGGGGACCTTCAATGCTGCAGAAATGATTTGGTACCCTTCCCCAGAACACTGGCACCCATTATACATAAATGGAAGAAGTTTGGAACCACCAAGACACTTCCTAGGGCTGGCCGCCCGGTCAAACTGAGCAATGTCGGGAGAAGGGCCTTGGTCAGTGATGTGACCAAGAACCCGATGGTCACTATGACAGAGTTTGTCTATGGAGATGGGAGAACCTTCCCTTAAGACAACCATCTCTGCAGTTCTCCACCAATCAGGCCTTTATGGTGGAGTGGCCAGACGGAAGCCACTCCTTTAGTAAAAAGCACATCATAGCCCGCTTGGAGTTTCCCAAAAATGCACCATGAGAGTCAGACCATGAGAAACAAGATTCTCTGGTCTGATGAAACCAAGATTGAACTCTAGCCTGAACCAATTGTCACGTCTGGAGGAAACCTGGCTCCGTCCCTACGGTGAAACATGGTGGTGGCAGCATCATGCTGTGGGGATGTCTTTCAGCGGCTGTGACTGGGAGACTAGTAAGGATCGAGGGAAAGATTAATGAAGGAAAGTACAGAGATCATTGAAAACCTGCTTCAGAGCGCTCCGGACCTCAGACTGGGGCAAAGGTTCACCTTCCAACAGGACAACCCCCCTAAGCATACAGCCAAGACAATGCAGGGGGACTTCGGAACAAGTCTTTGAATATCCTTGAGTGGCCCAGCCAGAGCCTGGACTTGAACCCGATCAAAAATCTCTGAAGAGACCTGAAAATAGTTGTGCAGCGATGCTCCCCATCCAACCTGACAGAGCTTGAGAGGATCTGCAGAAAATAATTGGAGGAACTCTCCAAATACAGGTGTGCCAAGCTTGTGGTGTCATACTGAATAAGGCTGTAATTGCTGCCAAGGTGCTTCAACAAAGTACTAAATAAAGGGTCTGAATACTTATGTAAATGTTATGTTTCAGTTTATGTTGAATAAAATTTCTAAACCTATTTTTGAATTGTCATTATGGGGTATTTGTGTGTAGTTTATGGGGGAAAAAAACTATTATTATCAATGTTATAATAAAGCTGTAACATAACAAACTGTCTGGGTCTGAATACTTTCTGAATGCACTGTATATAACATTATATTGGTTGCAAGAATTTTGTATAATAATTCAAATAAAAAATGTGAAGTTTTAAATCTGGCATCGTTTTGTGCACCGATGTCATGTGCCAGTTTATCTACTACATTTTTTACCACTACATCACTGGTTATGCTAGTGTTATAACCTCATGAGTTTAATCAGTCTTGTTGTAGGTTGGTTGACTGACGTGGATACGGGTAGTATCAGAAAGGCAAGGGGATTTTAAGACATTACGCAACAGCATGACTTCATCAGGGTCATAGGGGAAACCGGTAATGTAACTTTTTCCTCTGACGTTATTTTCTTCTCCTCTCCCTTATTTCCCTACTCGTCCCTCCTGCCACCCTTGCAGGTGTACTTCCACTAACTCCACCAGACCTGTCTGGATGCTTGTTTTTATGTCTCCTTTCTTTACACTAGTAGTATTTGGTTGGACTACTACTGTCTCTCTAATGTATTGTTGCCTCTTCTCACTGTTATAAATCAGATCAGAGTTCAGGCATCTATCTATTAGATTTCCTTCTCTTATGTTCTACATATTTGACACAGAGCATAGGGTACTACCCCTATGACAATTGTCAGTCCATGGCCATAAGAGAGAGAACAAATACACACACACACACACACACACACACACACACACAAGGCTGATTCTCAATGTTTCCTTGTCAAGATCATAAACATCCCTGTGTAACTCCTTTGTGTCTTGCCAGCCCATCTGCAAAGCAAGCAGGACCAACACTAAGCCTGATTGAATTGACCCAGTGCAGTGGCCAATGGTAATAAAAAATAAATAAAGCAATTTCATTAGGTCTGTTGGAAAGTGTGATGGTGTGATCAGAGGGGGAGAAAGAGGCAGGGAGTGAGCGAGAGTAGGGCTCAGTTAGTTAGTAGTCAAAGCCAGTACTAAGTGAATTTAGGCTTATTATACCCTGTCATTACTGATCCTGTCTTTTGTACTCAACAATGAGGAATGGCATCACTTTTTTTGATGACCATGGGTGACATGGTTAGTCTTCCAAATAGCACTGATTGAACAAAAATGACAATATTACTCACAACAACAGCTGTCGGTGTACAGCAAATGTCACCCATTGTCTCTTAATGTGCTTATATCCAATACCTGTAGGGTAGTCAAAGCATTACCTGTCTGTGACTATTGTCCATCAGAAGGGACTATGGATCTTTCCCAGTATAAATTATAGTGGCACTTTGGCCATGTAATGTTAATGTCTCCTATTATTTTGGCTGATGTCTGACTGTACATTCCCAACTTTTTTGCTGCGCAAACTGCTTCTTTGTGATTGAATTCTGATGAACTGTACCTGTCATCATAGAACTGTGGCCTATGATGCAGCACAAACTACAAATCATGTCAGTTCCATTATCAAAGACACAAGGTCCTATTTGATAAAAATCGGCAACCATATTTCTTGGATAATGAAGCATTTTTTGAAGTTTACTTTCTTTTCACAGTGGGATGGTTAGGATTGGATGAGAGGAGTGTAGAGGTGAACACTCAGCTGAGTGTCATTGAACTTGGCTTTAGAAACATGCTAGGGGCTCATTTCATTACGATCAGAGTCTTCACTAAAGTTTCACCCACGCAGCGTTTGACATAGCAGAACAGACTAAATTCAAATGGCTGCCTCAAAAATATATATTTTTAAATAAGGTCACATTCATCAACAGTATATAATTGCAGACATCTGTAATGTAGTCTACTCTATCTGAACACTATCTATCCTATCAAGTCACAATTTATCACATGCTTTTTGTAAACAACAGGTGTAGACTAACAGTAAAATGCTTACTTACTGGCCCTTCCCAACAACACAGAGAGAAAAATAATAAAGATAACACAAGGAATAAATACACAATGAGTAGGAAACATGATTGATAATACGCTGTAGCAGCAGTGTGTGATGAGTCAAAGAGTTGGTTCAAAGGCGGGTCAATGCAAATAGTTGCAATTTGGTTAACTATTTAGCAGTCGTATGGCTTGGGGGTAGAAGCTGTTCAGAGTCCTGTTGGTTCCAGACTTGGTGCATCGGTGCCAGTTGCCGTTCGGTAGCAGAGAGAACAGTCAATGGTGGCTGGAGTCTTTGACCATATTTAGGGCCTCCCTCTGACACCGCCTTGTATAGAGGTTCTAGATGGCAGTGGGGCTCAGCTCAAGTGATGTACTGGGGCGTACGCACTACCCTCAGTAGCGCCTTGCGGTCGGATGCCAAGCAGTTGCCATACAAAGCAGTTATGCAGCCAGTCAAGATGCTCTCAATGGTGCCGCTGTAGAACCTTTTGAGGATCTGAGGGCCCATGCAAATGATTTTAATCTGTGGATCTGTTGGGTCGGTATGTGAATTGTAGTTGGTCCAGGGTGTCTGGGATGATGGTGTTGATGTGAGCAATGACCAGCCTTTCAAAGTATTTAATCGCTACATATGTGAGTGCTACAGGGCAAAAGTAATTTAGACTGGTTACCTTGGCGTTCTTGGGCAGAGGAACAATGGTGGTCTGCTTGAAACACGTAGGTATTACAGACCGGGTCAGCGAGAGGTTGAAAATGTCAGAGAAGGCCATTTCCATTTTCGCTGGCATGCTCGGAGGACTCGGCGTCCTGGTAATCCATCTGGCCCCGCAGCCTTCTGAATGTTAACTGTTTTAAAGGTCTTACTCACATCCGGAACAGCTGGTGCTTTCATTAACTTATTAGTGTCACGTTCTTTGAAAGTGGCAGCTTTAGCCTTTAGCTCAGTTCGTATGTTGCCTGTAATCCATGGCTTCTAGTTGGGAAATGTACGTACGGTCACTGTGGGGACAATGTTGTCGATGCACTTATGAATGAAGCTGGTGACTGACGTGGTAAACTCCTCAATGTTATCGGAAGAACCCAGGAACAAATTTCTGTGCTAGCAAAACCGTCCTGAAGCTTAGCATCTGCTTAATCGGACCACTTCTGTATTGAGCAGGTCACTGCTACTTCCTGTTTTGAGTTTTTGCTTGTAAGCAGGAATCAAGGTTAGTTGGTCATCAAGTATTGTGATTCTGATGACTTCTGTGTGAACCACGTCTAAGGACAGGATAGATGTATATGTTTTGACGGCAGAAAGGAGTGGTGTCATGGATCTAGGGGAGGACACTTCAGGATAAATGAGGCTGCTTCATATGCGTTCAGGATTGATGTTTGTTTCCGAAGTGAAGAATGGGTTGGAAAAGTGTGTGTGTGTGTAAAGTTCTTTATTTTGGATTTCAACTCAGTTGTTCAAGAGTTTGAAATATGGAGAATGTTTAGTCACCTCTATGTTTAACCAGAGGCACAGATAGGCTACTAAATAATCCCAGTTGAATCAATGTGGAGAAGGATCTAGCTGTCTTTTACTCACATTGGCAGAGGAGCTTGGCTTTCCCCCTACTGTGTTTAGTCTATGATGGTACATAATTAAAGATGGTTTGATCAGGACCTAGCAAGAACACTGCCCTCAAACGCCTTAGCACACCATGGTAGAGAGACATGAAAGATTAGGAGAGAAAAATCAACTGCAGAGAGAACACCTGCCCTCACTTCTGTGGCATGAAAATAGATTTTTCGCCAAGTGATTTACCCTTAGGCTTTTATGTAAGTCTGGCAATAATTGATTACTTGTATAAATATGTTGGAAAATAATCCTTAATGTTCATGATCTTCTGAATTCCTTGGTTTATGAAACAAACTCATAATTTTACATTTGAGTGTCAACAAAATGTCTCACATCCAGTCTAAGCACCAGGTTTCTTAATAGACGTACACTACTCCTACTCCTCCTCCGGCCTACTGTATGTTAGGCATAGCCTACATACCATAAGTCCGTATGTTTGGCCTGCTTTGTTTATATAGTTTTTTCTGGGTCAATCCATGGGCCGTGGGACATGTAGAGGTCCTTTGTGACGGTCATTGAATGAGACAGGCGCAGTCAGAGGGCCAGTCCCCCCCCCCCCCCCCCCCTCAAAATCTCTAAATGGATTTATAAGGAGGAGAATCAGCCCCTGAATTCATAACTTCAGAATTACGAGAGAGCCCACTCTGGAAATGTAATGTACTTAGAGTGTGAGATTGTTCCAAACGTTTTAACTACTTCACAGATATGAAACAGACAATCATAATATAAGTCAAATATCAAATTCCCAGTTTATGCTTAAAACCAACTTTAATAAGAGGGTTTTCAAATAAGTTTGATGTTTTTACTCAAAATTCCATAACGTACAGTAAATAATTTTTGACCGAATAGATGGATGCAGTTCAATGCATCATTTATATAATTAATACATAGCTAGCTAGCTGCTGGGAGGATGTCATGTCATTGGAGGAGTGGGTGAGTGACCGACCTTTTTCCCCTCATCGTTTTCGTTTTTCAGTGGCCTCAGCTAGAAATGCAGGTGTCATTTGGTTAGCTAGCAAGAAATGTGAATCGCTTTGCTAGGTATGCTGAATTTGAACGACTGTTATTCAGTTAGCATATCTCTTGCGTTCGTAAATTAACTCTGGCTAGTTACTCTGATTTCAAAGCAGAATCTGAGTGTGCCAGAGTGTAACAGTAACTGGTGAATTGATGAAAGAGCAACACCCGCTGAATATGACCAGTATCAGTAAATGTCTGCAAAAAAAGTAATTCAATTGTTGCCAGCAGCAGAGTTAGTCACTAACGTTCTAGATAACATGTAAACCGCCTAGCTCTCATTCTCTCATTTTGTGTCTGGAAGTAGCTAGCAAGCTAGCCACTGTGAGGAACACTCGGATCAACCCTACTCCTCGGCCAGAGCGTGAAGTGTCAATAGTGCAGTGTGCGCTCTGAACGCTCGGAATTTACAAACAAACTGACAACTCTATGAATATACAAATTACCCAGAGCGCACTCTGACAAACTGGAGGCAATTTACGAGCGCACCCTTAGTTGTCAATCAAATGTATTTGGCATCGATCAAATGGGCGGGCAGATCCCAATCATTTGTCAAAATGTGGGTTGGGACAAGCAGGCAAGCTGCAGAAGGACGAGCAGGCTGCTATGCAGCCAACTAGCTGAAAAGGTTTGAGTGTGTTTATCTAATGATCCATTGTTAGATTTTAGCTCATCTCGCTCTGGCTAGAATTAGTTGTTGATCATGTTATTGATGTGCACAGCTGAGGGAGTGAGCGTACTTTTTTCATGGGTGTTTGATCAATAGGACTATAAGGTCCCAAATGTAAGAGGACTCTGATGGTATTTACATATTTGCAGAAATCCATTCAGGTGACTTTTGGTGAATGTGTTCTAATGATCTAAAGTCACGCTGTTGCTCCTGCCTGTAAACACAAGAGTCCAGTTCAAAGTGAATGATGGCAGGCACATGTGGCGCATGGCTTATTTGCATAAAGGCCTACTGTAGGTCTGCTTGGCTATGGCACACCAGTGGTCCTGGACAAGACAGATGTTTTTATCATGTTTTACTAGTGTTTATTAATTGTCCTAACTTTTACTATCAAATGTAAAAAATAATAATAATAATAAGAATAATAAAGGAGTCAAACTTCCTGTGGGTGTATATGAAGAGATTTTACACTGTCAATTCACTTCTAAATGAACAAAATCTAAAGGGGTACTTTTGAGACGTTCACATTTATTCAACACTACAAATATTAATATAGGTGTACATTTGTATTTCAGAATCTAGACATACTCCGTATGTCAAGTTATTATACTATAAGAATAACGTTAAACTATTAGAACAATTTTAATATTATACTGTTATATATTATGTCTTTATACTATAAGAAGTATAATGACACCAAGATGTTGTCTGTATCATGTATGGTTCACAGATGATATAGGAGGCATGTTTAGGTCTAAAAGGGTCCTAAATGGCCACTTTCATTATGATTATCCTTCCTCCCAATTAAGTTTCTATGTGAGAATTTTTTAAATTAACCTTCATTTAACTAGGGAAGTCTGTTAAGAACAAATTCTTATTTACAATGACGGACTACCAAAAGGCAAAAGGCCTCCTGCGGGGATGGGGGCTGGGAGTAAAAATGTATCAAATATAAACAGGACAAAACACACATCACGACAAGAGAGACAACAGAGCGACCTAAGACGACACCAAAACAAGGCAGCAACACATGACAATACAGCACGGTAGCAACACAACGTGACAACAACATGGTATCAGCACAAAACATGGTACAAACATTATTGGGCACAGACAACAGCACAAAGGGCAAGAAGGTAGAGAAAACAATACATCACGCAAAGCAGCCACAGCTGTCAGTGTCCATGATTGAGTCTTTTGAAGAGATCGAGATAAAACTGTCCAGTTTGAGTGTTTGTTGCAGCTCGTTCCAGTCGCTAGCTGCAGCAAACTGAAAAGACGAGCGACCCAGGGATGTGTGTGCTTTGGGGACCTTAACCAGAATGTGACTGGCAGAACGGGTGTTGTATGTGGAGAATGAGGGCTGCAGTAGATATTTCAGATAGTGGGGAGTGAGGCCTAAGAGTGTTTTATTAGCATCAACCAGTGGGTCTTGTGACAGGTTTACCCAGATGACCGATTTACAGAGGAGTATAGAGTGCAGTGATGTGTCCTATAAGGGGCATTGGTGGCAAATCTGATGGCCGAATGGTAAAGAACATCTAGCCACTCGAGAGCACCCTTACCTGCCGATCTATAAATGACGTCTCCGTAATCTAGCATGGGTAGGATGGTCATCTG